>NW_027255020.1:0-62224 GCF_042242105.1 Pempheris klunzingeri
ATGATAAAACAATCATTTCTATTATATATAAAGATAATTTAAATATATGTTTGAAATCTAAGGAATAATTAGCGTTATTCCTGATGCTCGAGCATATCTTATTAAAAACTGTTTATATATAATGAGAAAATATAAATGAATTAAAATAGAATATTTTTTTATTATATAATTTTAATATTTAGCTATATAATTGTTAAATTTTATATACAGTCGGAACACGATAAAACGCGAACTAAAAAAATAAAACCTTGATTACGTGTTTTTAATCAATTTAAAAATATTTATGTTTTATTAAAAAATTTTTTTCATTTTATAACTATTATTTAACTAAGTAGAATCACAACACTTAATTTGCAGATAGGTTAGATTAAAAACTGTTGATATACAAATTAGAAAAAATCAAGTGAATTAAAATGGGATATATAAAAGATGATTCTTATATATGGCTATATATTAAAGAAAACTATATATATTCGGAATACGATAAAGCACAAAGTATGAATAAACAACAAAAATTAGTTTCCATAATCTTATTTTAATATTAAAATATTATGCTAAAAGAATCAATTGCATTATATATAATGATCATTTAAATTTATGCATGATATCTAAGGAGTATTAACATTATACGGGATGCTCGATCATATGTTTTTTACAATAGTTGATATATAATGAGAAAAAATCAATGAATTAAATTTTGACACATTTAGAAGGATAATTTTAACATAAACATATATATTTAAGAAACTACGATAAAATTCGAAATACGATAAAGCGCAATTTTAAATAAACATAAATTAGTTGGTATAATTATATTTTTATTATTATTATATTATGTTAAAAAATTAATTTTATTATATATAATGGTAATTTTAATATATGTTCGATATCTAGGAAGTTATAAGCATTATAGTGAATGCTCGATAATATTGTCTTTAAAATAATAGGTACATAATGAAAAAAAAATAAATTAATCAAAATGCGATAATTTTAAAAGAATAATTGTAATAGATATATATATATATATTTAAGAAACTTTAATATTAATCAAAACACAGTAGAACGCGAATTTTACATAACCAAGATGAGTTTGTTTCTATAATTCAATTGGCGTAAATTTATATAATGTATATGAGTAATGTAAATTTATATTTTTATCTAATGTATTATTAGCATTATAATGAATGTTCGATAAAATATTTCCAAAATTATTGATATAAATTATAAAAATGAATTAACCATCAGTATTTATGGAAAAAAAATTTTAATATTAAAGTATAAATACAAGAAAATGTATACTAAATCCACACACGATAGCGCTACATGATGATAAAACTTAAATTCCATATTTCCTGTATATAGTTTTTAACAAATTTAATTGATAATAACATTACTAGATTTAAATTAACTGATATATACTACATTTTTATTTTGAAGAATAATGACATAAAATCGGTAATTCATTTTTTATTCAGTGCTTAATATAAATTATAAGGTTTTAAAAATGTCAAGAATACGAACCAAATGAATTCGTACGCCTTGTTACATCATGAAACATATATAGACGTCTCAAACATCTATTCCTATTAAGAAATCGTGTGATAAAATTATAAAAACGTATATTAACCATTTAATCTAAAGTAATTTTAAATAAATTAATCTAATAATGTTATTAAATTGTTTAAAATGACTAAATTATATACCTTTTGTATGCTAAAAAATATGCTTCGAAATCTGTGTTTCGTTTGTCAAATTCAGTTGTAAATATAATACATAAGTTTAAAAATAGCATAATAGATCTAAAGGCCGAAATTCGCCAATGAGCATGCGCGGCAGTAGTTTTGCTTATAACGCAAGAACACATCAAATTGAATTGAATATGGACCCATATATTTATAATATTATAATTTAATTTATTCCATTTTGCAATTGTATAGTTTTTAATTAAATTCCAAGCATGTTAAATTGTAATATTTGTGATAATTTGTGCAGATGCCTTTCAACAAATTAAGTTATTTCCATGCTTAACTGATGTTGGTTTTGATAAGTTTGACATATAATATTCTATATCGTTTTCAAAATACTTTGTTGAACTTTCAGCTTATCTAAAAATGTCGTTAAACCTGGGTGGCATTGTTCAAATTTTCCGTAAAAATGTCGATTGAATATATCAGCCGAATTAGATGTCAATGGAATGTCATTGAGAACTCTTAAATAAGTATTCCAATTCTTTATTTAGTGTTTTGTTTCTCTGGAGTAGTTTTTTTTGAAATATTGGAAAAACACAGATAAGTTGATATTTTTGAAACTCTGAGACTTTAATAATATCTTTTGATATTCAACTTCGAAATTTTCTACAGCCACATAAGCAAGCGAAGTAATACATTCGATAAGAAGCCTGAATCATTATTCTTAAAAAATTCGTTACTGAGTCCAAATTTTTGTAATTTTCGCAAATTTGATTGTCCGAGATGAAATAAACAATAGAATATCATTGCTTTTGTTGGTTTTTTAAGAGCAACGTAGTCAGATAACTCAAAATCAATCACGATATACCGAGGAACTTGATGATTGCATTTTTCGAAGATAATGTGGTACTCTTGTAAATAATCTTCCTCCTTTTTTGTCTTAAGAAGGATATAAACAGGTGGGTAGATCTTGTTTTGTACTTTATCATGTAAAATATACAGTTTAAGAAAGTCTTCGGGCATATCTTGAATGTTCCATCTGCAATCATCTCACTTGAATTTTGTAGATGTATTAAGTTGTTTCAGTGCCTAAAATAATAATTCTACTGTCCGATTTAACTTCGAATCATAAATACATGGACTTTCCCCTCGAAGGGTACTAATATTTAACTCTTTAAAATTCATGGTACTATCAACAATTATAGATTTTCTCTTGCGGAGGTTTGGGATATTTTGATAGAATTGTCTATTATTAATAATTGGTAGTTCAGAAATTTTACTTGGGATGGTAGCAACACAATAAACCTTGTGAGTTGAATAAGAACATTCTTCTGCTAACTATTTTATTTTTGCATACAACAAAATTTTAGAAATGTAATTTTCCGACAAAACATGATTATGGCATTTAACAATATCAATTTTTTTTATTATATCAAGCGACGTACATAGTTTTGCGTGGCAATCCCGATTATGACACCTCCAAAATTAGTTTTTCTCGTTATTATGATATTTAAAGTTAAAATAATTTTAATAAAATATCATTTAATTGTTTCTATTTGATTTGAAGAATATAAACTTCAATTTTTCTGCACTGGTACCATCATCCTTTTAACGCGCATGTGCCAGTGGCAGTTGGCGAATTTCGTCGTTGTCGAATTTTGTCCCTACCGATATGCTTTGAAATCTGTAATTCATTTGTCAAACTCAATTAAAAATATAATACATAAGTTTAAAAATAACATAAATAGATACCATTACCGGGTTTTGCATCCAAAGTCGAACTTGTTGACAATCAAAGCCGAACTTGTTGACAATCAGAACCGAACATGTTGACAATCAAAGTCGAACAAAAAAAATTTTATACGAATAGAACTATTCTTATTTTTATAATATAATGCTTTTATATAATAAATAAAAAGAAAATAATTAACCTGTAAAATAATAAAATAACACATTAATTTCTGCATATGTTTTGAAGCATTAGAATCTAACGAAGGATGAAGGGTGGCGCAAATATTGTGCTGAAAAGAAACTTAAAAGATTATTTTCAACATGCAGAATCATTTTTCGTTAGATGCTCTTCACTTGAAGACATCGGCAGAGAATAATGTGCTTAATTTTACTATTTTATTTATTTATTGTTCTTATTTATTATTTTGTTTTTATTTAATATTTTATTTTTATTTATTTATATATTATATATTATCATAATATTATAAAAATAAAAAATGTTCTAATCGTATAAAATTTTGTTTTGTTCGACTTTGATTGTCAACATGTTCGGCTTTGATTGTCAACAAGTTCGACTTTGGATGCAAAACCCGGTAATATCAATTCAACGGTATATGTGGAGCGTGTGGCTCCCATTTTTTAGCATTTTTTCTAGCTTTTTTCTCCAGAAATAGTACTAAAAATCAAGTTTTGTCTTCTCATCTGGAGCGATATAAAAATTTTTTTCTAAATATGAAAAAAAAAATTTCTTTAATCTCTTTCTTGAGGTCATCGTGTACAATTTAATCCATTGATTTACATACCTTTCTTCATTTCACCATGTAAGAATGTGTTTTTGTTACTGAAATTATAAACTAAAATGTTGAATACATTTTTTAGTTGATGTATATAAGTAAAACAAACCAATTAGTCATAATTTACAATTGTTACTCTGGCGCGTAGTATATTGACAACATCTCCACACTTATTAGTTTGTTTCATTCGATTTTAAGTTCAATATAAGCTACAATAGTATTTGTAATTTTTTAAATGTTTTTAACTAAAAAGCTATACATCAAAAGTTGATGTTTGACATTAATCGATTAAAAGTCTCCTAAACATAACCTTAAGAGTGAGTATTAATTGGAAAATCGAAAAAAGACTAAGTTTATTCAATATAAAGAAGTTTTTAAGTAAAAAAAACCTTTAGAACCAAAAAATATTTTCCATTGTAGTAAAACATGAAAGATATTAACAGATACATATTTAACTTAGTGTGATTTTTTATTGATATATTAATTTTTACCGTTAATTTTTTTTATTGTGATAAGCGTGTTATAACTTAGTTTAAATGATTTAATTTGTATTTTTTATATGTTTTGAAATTTTGGAAATAAAAATTTTAAATAATTTTCTGTCCATATATGTAATAGTTTATCCGATGCTTTTGGCTACAAAAAATGTATTATCTATTTGATACCTTTCAAAAATAATATAAAAAACAAGAATTTGAAACAAACTTTTGAATAAAATCACAGTATGAAATTATAAGTTAACTATAGCTATATATATGTCACAGTTGTAGTGTGCCACTTAATACAGTAACCAAATAGAAAAGTTGTTCTAGAAATATTTGAATTAAAATCTACTTAAATTTATAAAAATATAAAGTGCATAAAAAATATACGGTTTAGATTCTAATATAACTATATATGTTTTAAAAACACACCATACACTTCCATCTTGGGATGGAGGGTTGATCGAAACTACGCTTCTTGGAGGTGTGAGTGAATATATTCAAACCGAAATCCCTTTCTTATTTAAATAAGACTGGTTTTCTAAACGTTCCAACAATATTCGATGGCGTTGGAATGCCTGTTACGATCAATATATTGCCCTGAATGATTAATGGTTTTGTAGTCAAAACCATAATCTCCGGAGCGTGTTGTGAGCCCCCCATTCGTCACTATTAATATTTTTGTGTGGGGTGACTTCATTTAGAATCATGAACACAAGAGTCCTGTCATCCCTTTTTCTACGTAGAAGTATCAAACTTCTTCCAGCTTTCTTCGGTTGTCCTCTGTTAAAAAACATAGGTACCTGCCAAAGACGCAAGGCCCATCTACTATATTGCTATATCGTTGTTTTTGTTAACGATAGATTCCTCGTCATATAAAAAAAGTGAACATCTTTTAAAATTTATATACTTATTACCATTAAAAAAAATCAGCATCGGAGTCTGTGGAGGCAATATTCACTACTAATGTTTTGGCGTAACTTTTTTAAACAACCAAATAGTAGTAACTAAAGTAATTACTATTTGGAACAACTAGAGGTCGAGGATCATGAACCTTCTTATCTTTTTAAAATCATCATTTGTCGAAAGTTAGATATCGACCTTTGTGGAATTTGCCTTTTCAACGTAGCCAACTTTCGTCGAACTCCAGAATGAACACTCAACCTCCAAATTTCTTCCGGTTGCCGAAAAAATCAGAAATGACATTTCTGATTTTTGCAATTCAATGCAAATATGTTAATATATCATTATTTTTTCTCAGTGAAAGAGAGCATTGTGTAGTTCAGACCCCAATAATAAATTGTTGTAATTATTTTTTTATATATAAATTATGGGATGCATTAAGGGTGACCGAACACGATTGAAAGAAGGTACCCTTGCATGAAGACATCTTCGTTTTGCAAGTTATACTATAATCTTATTATAATCAGAAAAAAGACCAAATCACTTTTGACAAATGTTGATGTATTGGAACGTGACTCCGTTCCTTTGATAGAGCAGAGTTATGCTTACAAGGATATTCATGTTGCATTTTTTGCTAGAAAGGTAGTAGGTTCAACACCTTTTACAGTGTCCGCATCTTACAGGAACGTGATGTATAGGTTTAGATGTCACCAAAAAATTGAAAAATTGTTCATAATTGTTCTCAAGAACATATAAATCGTCGTCGTTTCTGTTGTGTTTAAGACTCCTTTTCTTATTTCGGAAGCCATAGAGGAAGTTATTTCGATGTTAGTTTTGTATCGGCTATAAACCGAATAATCGGTATGCTTTTTGTAGGGAATCTTTTAATTAACGTGACGACTATAAAACAGCGCCCGCATTACAAAACAAAATCTAAAAAGTATACGTGTGGTCCATATTACCTCCGTGCAACAAAGTTGACTCTATATATCAGTGATTTATATAAATTACTAAGTCGATAGCAACTTGAATTAGATTCGTCAATGTATTTTGACAAAATTATTATACAAAAGTTGTAAACTAAAACATATTTCCTTATATTTTTTAATTTCCAAAAGTCTCTTGTTAGAAGGTTCTGTGGTTCTTTGCCTTTTTGTACATTTATTATGTGAAGCTCCGATAAAAAACGTTAACCACAGTTTTCTTGTCGCCATCAAAGAGGATGTCCCCAACAATACCAGTAAGTGAAGCATTTATCTATTTTTTGTATATTAATAAAACTCATATGCTTTTTTTGAAAAGGATTTTAAAAAGATTTTCTTGTAAGAAGTCGTCAAACACAAACTAAACATAGAATCTAAGTGTACCGTTTGTTACAAAAAAAACCATTAACGTTTGGTGTTATTAAGATAAAGTAATAGAAACTTTAATAACATAACTTTTATGTCTATTTTCCAACATTAAAGTGGACGTTTAACAACATAAAGCATCAAGTTCTATCATAATTATTGATTAATTTATTTTATTCTAATAATAAGAGTATAACTAGTTTTGTTGCTTATAAACTATAAAAACAAACACAAATTAAATGATTTTAACTAAGTTATAACACATTTATCACAATAAAGAAATTAAAAGTAAAAATTAATATATAAATAAATATTGCATCAAAATATTACTGATCTTTAATTATTTTTCATGTTTTATTGTAATCTAAAAAATATTTGTTGTTTCTAAAGTTTTATTTTACTTAGAAACTTCCTTATATTGAATAGACTTAGTTGTTTTTTTATTTTCCAGTACTAACTCACTCTTTAACTTTAGTTTAAGAGACTTTTGATTAATTAATGTCAAATATCACTATCTAGATGACTATCTTTTGCGTTGAAAACATTTGAAAAACTAAAAATACTATTATAGCTTATATTGAACTTAAAATCTAATGAAACAAATTAATAAGTGTGGAGATATTGTCAATATACCACGCGCCAGAGTAACAATTGTAAATAATGACTAATTGGTTTGTTTTACTTTATATACATCAACTAAAAAATGTATTCAACATTTCAGTTTATAATTACAGTAAAAAAAACATATTCTTATATGGTGAAATGAAGAAAGGTATGTTAAATCACTGGATTAAATTGTACACGATGCCCTCAAAAAAAACGATTAAAAGAAAATTTTTTTTTTCATATTTAGAAAAAAAATTTTATATCGCTTTAGATTAGTAGACCAAAGTAGATTTTTTTGTACTGTTTTTGGAGAAAAAAATTAAAAAAAACGCTAAAAATTGGGGAGCCACACGCTCCACAATAGCCCATATAATTCGTAATTGTTTTACAAAAAAAAAGAAAAATTTTTTTTATTTTATAAAGTACACCTGTAAATAAAAATACTCAATAAGATATAAAAAAAAGACATAATAATGGTTCATAGGGTAGGATTTTTCATGTGACCGACTGATAGCGAAGAATCCACCTTTTAATTAATTTAACTTTTAACTTTAGTTACCTATATTTTATAAAGATTGAATGACATGGAAGTATCTCAACTTCAATTTAAAATGAAAAATTATAGATTAAACAAGGTATCTCAACATTTAAAAAAAAACGTTAAAATAAATAATAAAACTATATAAATCATAAGGTCCTAGTAAAAAACTTTACATTGAAAACTTACTTTGAGGTAACCTGCTAATTAAGTGGACATTGCTTTGTCGGTGAGCTATAACTGATACCTACAAAAGGAAGAAATGAGTTAATCATTTGATGTATTAACAATAATTTAAATATGTACTTCATATTTTGTTATATTAGTCTTAGATTATTTATATAAAATGAATTTTAGTGCTCTATCGATGTAGAATTTGATATTAATTAAAAAATATAAAAATCGAAAAAAATAAAATAATAAATTTCAAATACATTATAATTATATTTAAATATATAATAATCATTAATTTTTGAAAAAAAATATGATTAATTCTACCATCATCGTTCAATTTATCACTAAAGTCAAAATTTAAAAATCAAAAATTAATAACTTTTGTCATAGCAACTAGATAACAAATGATTATTATAAAGTCAAAGTATTTAAAGATTTCGTATTTTATAATAATCTAATCTTATATATTAAATATATAAATAAATATGCAAAAATTGACATAGATTATGCCATAAAGTAATCATACTGTAAAAATTTTGAAAATAAATAATGCTCACGCAATCTAGACACCTACTATTAAAATATATGACCACTAAAGGTATTTTTGAGTTAGATATCATTGTCTTTTATAAAGTATAATACGGAGTTAGTTAAGTAGTATAGTGTTCTTAGTATTAAATAATTTAGCACACTCCTAATTTATTGGTATCACATAATATCAATAAATTTATAAAAAGGCATATTTATTTAAATTTTATAATAAAAAATAATATCACCATTTAAACAATATCAACAAATATTTAAAAATATTGCACGTTTACGCATGCGTACCGCTTAATCGATAAATGAAAGAAATCCATTAAAAAATATATGTAGGTATAAATGAAAATATTAGATATCACGAAAAAATATAAATGATTTAAAATATAATAACAAAATGTATGAATATACTTAATGAGCCATATGATGTAGGCATTGAGGACTTCGAGAGAATAACAATAAGTCGTTAATCTTCAAAGAATTGAATCTACAAACTGCTAAAAAGTCAGTTTTTTTGATATAGTATATTTGTAAAATATTTATAAAGTGTAAACGTATATATTTAATTTTTTTTTTCATAAACCTGATGAATATGTATTATATTGATTTGTGTAGAAAAATGGTTGGATGTCATTTTCAATTTTGTCGGCCTAATACATCATTTTCTAAAAAGATGTTTGGTAGAGTAAAAGATACAGCTAAATATTCAATAATAGTATCATTTCATTCTATAAACGTACAATTGGATAGTACAGAAAGGTAAAAAAAGAATATTTAACTTAATTTTTTTAAAATGATATTATATTAGAATAAATGTACCTATAAGATTAAAATTGACAAATGGAAAAAGAAGTAATAACTATACAGAACCGATGGATATGGTTCCAAACTTTAGAAAACCAAACAAATATAGTGTATTTTATCCAGATCCAGAAAATATACATATAGAAGAGACATTTTGTATTGTATAAATAATATATAAATAAATATTTATATATTAAAATATATGATTGAATAATAATAATCATGTTTATTTAAAGAATGAAAATAAAATTTACGAGCCAAAAAGATGGATACTTTTTATAATCAAAGTAATTATTAAAAATTGAAAAATCATTGTATAAAAATAATAGATAATGTTAATTAACTATAGCAATTTGGTGATCCATCTAGTGGAGTTGGGGCATTGGCAAAATGTTATATTGATTTAGTAGATTTTATAAGAGATACACCATGTGTTACACAATTTATTGCAAGTCTTGAACCCATTAATTCATCAGTTACATCTGCAAGTATAAGAATGAGTATATTTTCTGTTAAAGTATGGTCAAAATCAGAAGGGTATATTTAATATTTTCAGATCCCTAAATTTTTTATATTTTAAATTTTGTTGTAGCAAATCAGTATATTCTACTCCCAAAGATATTTTTCATAAACCAGAGAGGCCTGCAGTTGTTATTTCAAACGAATCATGTAATTAAACATAATAACTTGAATTTTATAAATCAAATTTTTGGAGTGAATATATAAAATGAATATATTTAAAGTTATAAATAACTAATATATTTACGTTAATACAAATAAAATAGTGATATTTTAAGATTTTTTTATAAAGTAATTTTAAATTTTTTAAAATCTTGCAAAGATAAATTTTTAAAATAATTACTTTTATTTAGTAAATCATTCAAAAATTATCAGTTTTATTTTAAGAATTTTTTTAGTTTTACGAATGTATAATTAATTAGCAATATAATAATTAATTTATGTTGTAATTCTAGTTTATATAAATTGTATTATTTTTAAAGTTTTTTTAATATGTTAAATAATCCATTTATTATAGTATTTGGAATTTTCAAGGAAACTAGTGAATGTTTAATACAATTTTTTTAAAAAGCCTAGATATTTTTAAACTCACAACGTATGTATTAATAAAGATATGAATATAATGGCTAACCAAAGTTTTCAGTCTATCGCATCATTAAAATTATAAATTTAATTTACACAATAAAATAAATAAATCATATAAATAAAATTTATTATAGTACATAATAAAAATTCAAATTTAACTGCGTTTTGCTGAACGAATAAAATTTTTGTTGTTGTTTATTTTTATAAAAACCACAGTTTATTTCATTTTAGGCAAAATATACTTTAATAATTTTTGTAATAAAAAGTTAAGGAAATTGCACTCGCACATATTTTAATTTATAAAATTTTTAATATTTTTCTTAAAAAAAGGAGTAAATTAGTACTCTTTAAAAATCAATGTGCTATCTTTAATACTAATGTAATGGTAATTTTGAATAATGCATAAGTTAATAATAAAAAATAAAAATTATACAAACATGCTTAATTGCCTTACATAAATATAAATACATTAGTAGAATTAATAACTTTAGTAGAATTTAGCTATTACTTTTATCAAAATTGTTGTATAATTAATAAATAATAAATATTAAATAGTAAAT
This sequence comes from Pempheris klunzingeri, assembly GCF_042242105.1. Lineage (NCBI taxonomy): Eukaryota > Metazoa > Chordata > Actinopteri > Acropomatiformes > Pempheridae > Pempheris > Pempheris klunzingeri. Next base: position 11,274 of record NW_027255020.1, read on the forward strand.
ATTAAATTTTAATTTATATTTATATTTAGTAACCATTGCAGACAAAATCAACATATAACAGATGAATCGTATGCTTTACACTTACAATAAATCATTAAATATATAAATAAATAGTGATAATAATGTTGATAAAATGGAGAGCTGTTCCCAGATGTCTAGGAATGTCATAAGAGATGAAGACGAAGAAGTAAATTTTTTATCAATGCCAATTAATTTATTATTATTTTTAGAATGAACAGCGTGAAATTTTGTCAGGTATAAAGTCACAAATTAATATATATCATAATATATATTAATTAGAATGGCTGAGAAATATTTTAATTCCATACAATGAAATTAATTTTGAAAATTTTACGTCATCTTTTGCTGATGGAAAAATATTCTTAGCTCTGCTAAACATAATAGCCCCAAATTTATGGTATATATTTACTAAAGAATATAAAAATATATAAATTGACTTTTAGTGATTATAAAAGTCGAACAGAAAAGGATGACAATAATATTCCTAAAATATAATTCTAAAGATAATCTTGATCATGCACTAGATTTATTTTCAAAATTTAAAATAAATCCCATATTTGTTGAAAGTGATTTTATTCAACCACATATGTTTCTTAAACCCAATGATCGTTATATGCTGCAATTTTTGGCGGGTTTAAAATATTTATGGATAATCTTAGTAGAAATAGTAAAAGTGGTACTGATAATAGCAATAATCCATTTCTTCATAATGAATCCACCACGACATCAGATAATACACTTTTGAAAAGAGATTCAAATATATCATTGTTTTGTACAAAAGCTGACGCTGCTATTAAATATCTGTCAAAACAGTCAATTTCTAGAATTAATGTAGAGGATGGCTCTTTAAGTAATAGAGATTTTTTCTTGAAAATTTTCGATAAAATTATCTTAGGAGAAAGAGCAAACAGTTTAGCAATTAATGGTGCTATATCTCATGATAGTTCCTTATACAATTCATCACCACCGATTACTAATCATGATGATAAACTACATTTAGAAAATATAATGGATACTTTATCATTAGACTCATCTACAATCAATGAATATAAAAAAAAAATAAAACATGATCCACTGTATTATTTAGAACATTGTGAAGATACTACTGACGGAGATGATGCAAACGGAGCAGCTACTATGACGAATTTGTCAGATAAAAAACTTGTAAATACCCTGAAAAAAAGTGCACTTTTACAAGAAACACCTAAAAGAGCGAATCTAACAGAATATGTATCAGATGAATTAGATTTTTAATTTAATGCCATCGTTTTCGAAGAAATTGTATGAATTCCATCATTCAATTACAAAAAATCTTGAATCTACACCCAACAGTAAAAAAAGTAAGTAATTTTGTATCTTTTTCTTAAATATAAATAACTCTAAAATATACTCATAATAATACATATATATTTAAAGTATATAATATAAAGATTAATAGATTTATGTATATAAAAATATTAGTATTTCATTTTTTTAAACTTCAAAAATATAAGATATTCTCTTTAATTATTGTACAAATAATATATTTAGTTGATTAAATTTAAAATAATTATTCTGTGTTTCTCATCTTGATCATAATGCTATACTTTTAAAGTTACATTTGCATGATTAATAAAAATGAAATGAGTAAATAAGCTTAATAGTTTTCAACTTAATTTTCATTCAGCATTATTTAGTAACCTTAATATAGGAGATATACACGGTATTTTGTTGTAATAATCAATTTATTTATTTAATATAATTATAATGAAGATTATATATTTTTTTATAATAAGATTCATTAATTAATGAAAAAATAAATAAATATTATCAACTGATATAATAATTAAATGTTATCAATAAAAACTTGATATAAAATATGTATCCATTTTTTCACAGATAGTATCTATATAGCTTTATCAATTAGATCTGTATGATATTTTAAAATTAAAACTAATTTATAACAGCATATAATCAAGTTAATATTAATAGATTCATGAGATATTGTCATTAGGTTTGAATGAGCTATGAATATCACTTTTAATATTTTAATTAAATATAAAAAGTTCTCATTTTTTAAAATTTGTTACTAATGGGATTAAAAATGATAAAGTTTAATTAATAATTTTATTTTAGCATTGCCCTCTAAAAATTGGCAATAAATCACGCAATAATAATTTACGATTATTTTAATATAATCAATTAATATTTGTTACATTGATTATTATTGATGTAATATAAAAACTATTTCAATATAATTTAATATTATTGTAATAAACAATTATTTAATATAATTGATTATTATTGATGTAATTGAATATATTCTTATTATTTTATAAAGATTAATTATTGTAATATAATAATTTATTGTTTTAAATATCCTTTTTTTTGTTATTATTATTGGCGTGATATAATTAATTATTATTGTTGCAGTATAATAATTACTTAATATTAAAATTTATTCATTATTTTAGTACAAAAATTAATTAAATTTATTACTATTTTAGCATAAAAATATATTATTGTAATATAATAATCAGTCATCATTGAAATTATAATATAATTATTATTGGTGTAATATAATTAATTATCATTGATGTAATGTTAATTTATTATTATGAGTGTAATATAATAATTTGATACTATTTTATCAAGATTAATTATTTTAATATATTCTTTTATTGTTTATTATTATACTTGTAATTATTATTGGTGTAATGTAATTAATTATCATTGATTTGATGTTAAATTTATTATTATTAGTGTAATATAAATATTTTCTTATTATTATAATTTAAGGATTAGTAATTTAATATAGTGTATTATTGTAATATAATGATTAATTCTTATTGTGATAATAACAATTAATTCTTAATTTGATATAGCAACTAATTATTTATTTAATATAATTATTATTAATATATGTTTTTCTGATTATTTTAATAAATTTTATTATTTTAATATATTATTTCCTTGTAATTAATAATTATTAATGTAATATAATAATTACTTAGTATATTTTGTTATTATTTTATCAATATTAATTATTTTAATATATTCTTTTATTGTTTATTATTATACTTGTAATTATTATTGATATAATATATAAATTAATTCTTATTTAAATATATTATTAATATAATATAATTTAATTTGATTACCTAAAATTATATATATATATATAAATGCACATGTTGATTTTTTTACTCATTTGCCTTTTTAATCAATATTTAGCTTCAGACTATTTCTATTTAGTTTTTTATAGTAATTAAGACATTTTACACTTTTTATTAAAGTATTAATTTGATCTGCTTATATATTACATACGCAATACAGTAAACTTCATCATAGGAATCTTTAATCTACCCAAAAAACCACTTTATATATTTTTAATCAGAAATTAATATAATTTCTGAGATAAATCTTCATTAATCACTAATTGTAAACAAAAGAATTATAAATACGGTATTTTTCGAGCCTTTTCGTAATTGTTTTGCTCATTTGTTTAATTTTTTTTTTTTTGAATGATTTATTTTTTAGTTAAATAATATAAGATTTAATTTTTATTCGTACCAGTAAATTTCTTTATTGGTAGTTTTCTTTGGATATCATTATTATTTTTTAAATACCCGCTAAAATCAATTCACCTCCGGTCATTTTATTAAGGTTTACTTATATAACGCTAAAAAATTATTTCTATCTTTTTGAAGATGTCTGATTGTCATAATCAATAATTTTTAATTAGATTAAGAATGGGTAGTAAATTTTTCAATAATTATATCAAAAGGTTCAATTAATTTATTATTTCTGGTATTAAAAATAGGTAATAAATGTCTTTGAATCCCCCTAGATTGTTATCCTTTTAAGACCACATTAAGACGCATTTGAAAATCATTAAAATTAGTTGCTTTATCGTCTTATTTTAAATTACTTTTTTTTAATATGCTAATTAAATATTACGACTACGTGCAAAAAAGCGGTAATTTTTGCTTTTGTTCAAACAAACGACATACTATTATTAAGTCTATCATTTACTTTTAGTCTACTTTACATACAAAGATGATTTAAGTGTAGAGAACTTTTTGCAGATGCTAGTATTTAATTGCATTATTGAAGCATTTTAACCATTATAACGATCGAGATGTATACTAAATCAAAATTAAAACGGAAAATTAACACTTTTTTCTATAGGGGAAATTGAGAATATTAAATTAAATGTAGTATGATATTGATCTTATTCTTTTAAGTATGAAGATAATTTTCGTATACTCATCTAGTAATTTGTTCGATCTGTGTATATTTTAAATTTAATGGTATGATCTCAATCACTTTTTTCGATAATGACGTTATGAAAGAAATTAATTTATATAGAAACAACTGTTCTTGCAAATACGACAAAAATCATGATCATGTATACTTTAATTTATCCTGTTATAAAGAGAATTTTAAAGTGCGTGATCTTAAGTCAGATGAAATCTGAGGTCTTATTCTTACATTCAGCAGGGTTATTTATTAGCTATGATACATCATTTTTTCATGTGCCATTTATAAGTATTTTTATAAATTATTATATGTATAATTACGTCTATCAATTATAGTTATATTTCCCATAAAATTATTGCTGGAGTGAATATTCATTGTTTTATAAATTTTTTTCAATTTCGAAATTTTTTATGAAAATTATTTTAAATTGACGATAATTTAACGTTAGAGCAAGAATTTTTACATTTTCGAATAGCGATAAATTATAGTAAGAAATTTATTTCATAATATAGGATAAGTTTTTTATTCACAACAAAAATATAAGTTATATATTTTCCAATTTATTAAATGAAATATTGTCACAATTTTAACTACTTTTGTAAATTTTGAAATCACTATAATTGCATTATAGAGATTTAATTGAGATATTATTATTTAAATATTAACAATGTACAATGTGATTGAAAGAATTTTTAAAAATTAAATTTATCTTTCGAAATATCGATCTATTTAAATGCGTGTGTAAAATTAAATACTGTGTGAGTACAGTAATCTCATATAAAAATATTATTGGTGAGGATATTTAAAAATTATATATAGTCGTTAATATTCATACTTTGAGTTTTTTAGAAAAGTTTTTTGTTTTGTTATAACTTATTGAATATTTATTGATATAAAATATTTTTATTTGAAATGAGAAAAATCTTGCTTAATTGTATATCTTGCTAAATTATAAATCTTACCAAATTTACTTTTAAAAGATTACATGCTATTTTTAAAATCATCATTCCTGTGATATTTCACCCTAAATTAGTTAGTGGGGAGGCTAACTAACGCCTATTCAATGTTGATAATATACAATCTGCTTGCAAGGCTATTGATAATTAAATTTTATAAATAAAATATACTTGCACTTATGATATCTTTAAGAACTTTATAAATTTTTTGTAAAAAGATGCGAAATTTATGAAATATAGATATCGATACGTTATAAATATATTAAAATTTCGATGGAAATGATAAAATTAATTAAGGAGCAAATATTTATATGTGATGTAATTCACCAAAAATTGATTTTTATAATTTTATTATTTTTTTGAAAATAAGTCATGATTAAATATAATTTTATCTTATTTTATGAAAATTTTTCTGATAAATATTGTAGGTAGAGACTCAGATTTAATCCTGAAGGATAGACAAAATCAAACTAATGGAAAAGTAGTTATGGACCCTACATGTTTAGGCGAATTAAACAATATCGTTTACAATGAAATTGGGGATGAAGAATCATCATTTCTTGAATCTTCACCCGGCACTGATAGAACGTCCGTTAATGAAGTTGATGGTGTTTTTGTTGATGATACTACGAAAAGACATAGTCGCATAAGAGTAGAGCGTGTTTTCTATTTTTCAAAAAAATCGGATGGTATTCACACCTCACTTGGGTCTGCTGCTGGCTCGTCTTATATTACTGCCGGTGATATTTTATACTTATCATAATTTAGTTTAACTCCTTATCACTTAAAGATCATAGAAGAAACACATTAATGAAAACTCTAAATGATAAATCGTTCAGCAATAATTACGATAGAGTAAATCGACTTATCAAGGAATATAGTGGACGTAGAGTCTTGGCATATGATCGTTTTATGAACATGCGTCGATTTTTTTACATTTTTGCCAGAAAATCGTAAGTTCACTAAAATTTGATTTTTTCTAGAAAGATATGGGTATCGTCTGTTTTAATTGATGTAGTATATCCTCCTATTTTTATATAATAACTTACTAACAACTACAAGTTCATTTAAAGAAAATATTAAATTTTTCGATAAGTCAAAAAATTAGATTTCTATCGGTTATAAAAAATTTTGTCGTTTTCTTATGATTTTCAAGAAACAATATGAGTTCTTTTCTAAAGTCTTAATATTAAATTACATCATATTATTTCACCACACGGTCTTATAAAGTAAAAAATTTTGTAATAAATTGATTATCAAATTTAAAAACTTAAAATAGGTATGAGAATTGTTAAATGGCGTATTAGTATTATAGAGAAGGATATATGGTCATTCACTAATTGCGTATAATTTTGAATTCTTCCTATTAAAACATAATGTCAACTTGAATAATACGAAATAATCTACTCATAATTTACGTAAAAAATATTCTTACAAAATTTTTCTAAATATTCTTACAAAATTTTTCTATTCGGATATAAACTAAAAATTCTTCTTTTTATCTTTAGGTCGATGATTCTTTAATAATTGTTTTTATACTTTTAAAACTCTAATGATAATTATTATAAAGTAAAATTCTAAGTGTTAAAATTTCCTACGGAAGCGTTGTAGGCTCCAAGCTGTTATTATAGTAGAAGTAAATTTACTATACGTCTCATGTTATGAAGGCCACCGTTGATTTATTTTTAGGCGTCTAATTAATTAGTAATCACTTCATCATGATTGATAATTCACTATCATAACTTTAGTATATACTCTTTATGCTCTCGTTAGACTTCGGCACACTGTCTGCATATCAAAAAAATTATATACACCCCCTTGAAATTACATAAATATTCCATATATTATTTTTCACATTAAGAGAGATGCAGATAGTGTGTTGATTCACACTTTTTGGTCTTTTTAATATACGTAAGTTGGTATATTGATAATACCAACTTACAAGTGATATAAGTGTAATATTTTACATAATAAATAAGTTATCTAAACTACATTGCTTTAGATATAGAGCTAAATTTTCATTATAAATTATATAGTTATATTAATAATTAATATATTGTACTAATTGAATCGTCTTTTTATTAGAAAAATTTTTTTTTTAAAATTTACTTGATATTAACTTATTTTTTACGTCCATAAAATATAATTTTCTTATAACTATATAAATAAATATTAAAAGTAATGAAAATATTTTATTTAAACGATATAATGATAAACTCTGTAAATAAAAGTAAATAAAGTGTCATATGAGTTGAATTTAATTATATAATACTTTTTTTGGATAAAGAATATACAGGACCATTCTATTAGCATCCAATTAAAATGACGCTTTTTTATACATTTATGAAAAATTTTGTTATTTAAAACTAATTTTATGTCACATATTTAGCATATAATCAATGAAGACTTCTAGTTATTATAGAAAATTTTTATCAGAGATACTTGTATTTATTTTTTTAATTGTTTGTAAATAATAAAATAGAACGTGTATCAACTGGGCAACAAGCTAATGATTCATTTGTTCATCATTTTTTATGATAAACGCCAACAAGAAATTGCAGTATATTTAATATTTAATAGTCGTTCATATATTTTGCATTCATACATATATTTATAGAATGAATATCTGAGTAGAGCTTCAATACAAAGATTGTACAGAAATCTATTCGATAAAATCCAAATATTGAATGATCTTGAAAAAAATTAGAAATTGAATCTTTAGAAAATATTATGAATAGACGTAATTCTATTTATTATGGATATGGTATTTATATTTTCTGAAAATATAGACAATTATAACATAATGGAAAGTAATCTCGAGAAATTGATACTTGTGTGTGAGACTATGGAAGAAATTTTGAAACAAATGGAACATCTTTGCTACAAGTAATTAACGAGTGCAATGCTATATTTTAAATGTTTTTCTACTTTCTCACTAATGTATTTTAATGATATTGTACAGTATACCTGGCTTAAAGGTAGATTATGATCCGATATTGCTATACGTCAAATTGATTCAGAGCTTCATATTCTACTAACAAAAGAAGGTATTTAATCTATTATATATATAATATATATATATATATCAATTTTTAAATATATTTAATGGATCTATTATATAATAATATCCTATCACTTATTATTTTACAGATAAAACACAGAAAGACGATGATCGAGAAAAAATTCCCTTATCAATGAAAGGCAAAGATTTGTTGACCTTAAAAATCAACAACTTGAAAGTTCTCTACAACCTACAACAACTAATCGGTATCATTTGCTTATATTATTTTACTTGAAATGTTTTATGATTATTTATTTTTAGTCGAGATAACGATGAAATTGATGCCTCACGTATAAAGGAGTCGTTTTCATCGTTTTTTAACCATGCTTATGGTGAAGTTAAGAAAAATGTCTCAAAATTTATCTAAATTGTATAATCCATCATTTTTTATTATATTTATTATAATTCCATTTTTTATCTACATTAATTAATGTAACTGCGCGAGCAACAAAATATGTAACTGTTCCTAAAAATATTTTTTTAAACTCATGTACACATGAAAGTCCCATATACAACACGCTATTTTTTGAGCATTACAAAATAAATAATAGAATTTGAATTCTATAACTTTAGATATAAAATTTTCGATTTAAAGAATTTCTATAATACTAAATTGCAACTTAATGAGAGATATTTTACGTTATAAAATATTATTATATATTATTGCTGTAAGAAGTATAGAAAGAATACAGTATTGTGTTTTTATGAGTAAAAAGATTTAATCGAAAAAATTATCTTATATAATATTGTATGATACTTGTTTTCTAATTTAAAAGATTAGCACATATATACAAATTTTTTAAAATTAGTCCTCTTTACTTAAGGAGATAATATGTAAGGCAGCACAATAACACAATTTTTAATCATTCGTATTTATTATAACAGAAACAGCTAATTATCATCTAATTTTATTCACAAAAATACGAGAAATATAGTTTATGCGGTTAATAAATCATAATGTAATGAATCGTCTTTAGTCTAGTAATTAGGTAATGCTGAATTTACTCAATATATCTAAGTAAAATATTTTAAAAAATAGTGTTTATGCGCCAGAGTTTATTATTTGCATGATGTAGGACTTCCAAAAGTTTGCGTAATCCGTATCTTATAGTAAAGGTATTCATTTACCAAAATGCTTTGACCCATTAAGATTGTGATTAATGAAAGACGTGAGATAGTGCAAGTGACTTGAATTCTCATTTTATTGATCGCGAACCTATGTCTTTACACTAAGCCTAATTAACCAAATAAATATTTCCTAAAGATAACTATCTCCCTTTTTCAAAAATATCTATTAATAAAATATACTGTAAATCTTACAGACTAAAGTAAAATAGTTATTAAAAAAAACATGAAAATTTTTTCTTAACAGGTGAATCTGTGAAACTAAATTGATTATATATTTATCAATATATAATCATTAAGTTTGCCAACTGTTTCTTGGCGGAAAGGAAGGATATATGTGGATACACATTTGTAAAAAAGTATCTTTACAAAAATGATTTCATTATGTTATGGTGAATGAAAATAACACGATGGAATAGTTATCTAGATCATAATAATATTGTAGAAAGATGGCTTACTGATGGAAAATAGTGTGCGTCATTTAAATAGTTGCGGATTAGAGATCATCAACTATTTCTGATTTTTGTATATCTTAGTACGAAATTTATGGAACAATATGGCAACTCCATGCTTCTATTAAAAACAATTATAGATCATGCTGGGCTGGTAGTGGGAGGAAAAACTATAGGAAGGTAGCGTGCGGCACTGATGCACCTGGAGTAGATTCACCATTCACTGAAGTCACATTTGTTAAATCGACATCCAAGAAAATAATGTAAAGCGAAAATTCATTGGGTGCATGTACAAAAAGAGCAAAGGAAATGCTTCATCGGCGCATGTGCAATAAAAGCATTGAAGTCCAACCAACCTAACTAAGCAAAGAAGCATTTAAAATTATTTTATTCATATTTCTATGCATATAAAATTTATTTTTAGTTCAAGGTACGTTGAGTTGTAATACGAGGAATAATTTTTCCATGCAATTTTTATACAGTATGGCTAAAAGTTATACTTGGTAACATTAGTGCTCGATGTATCAGCCATCCTATATTCAATATCGTTCCCAACCTAGCATCAGTGTACGCGTAACTTTACCAGAATTGTTAAAATACCAGGAAGGTATTAATTAAATCTAGCTTAAAAGTGTAAATTAAATGTTAAATACCTCAGTGAAGTTAGAAGTAACAGGAATGTCGTCTAAAACTCGTTGATTTGCATTCCACGAGACATTTGAATATATGGTTTGCTTTATTTAATTTTTCTAAAATTAGAAATAAAATTTATTATATATATATTTTTTTTGATTCAATAAGGATTATTTTGTAATCTGTATCCAAAAATTATTTTTACTACTGCTAAAAAGGTCCAACGTCTTATAAAAAATCGGAATTGAGTATTTTTAAAAAAGTTCACTAACCGCATCTAGTTGTTTTTAGAGTTTTTGCCAAATAATCTGTCAAAAATGGAAAAATAAAGATATATATTTTTTTATATTGGTTATTTTTTTAAAAGCAAGGTAGATTAAAACTTCAAGGTATATGGTGATGTATTCATTGAATTCATTGACTGATTAATAATTTTTTGTTATTATTTGAAATTATTGTAAATCCTAAGAATCTATGATTGTTTTTAGTAAGACATATAGACGCTGCAAGATATATTTTTCATTAACTGAATACATAACTAAAGGATTTCTCTACGTTTCATACTTTTATTGTACCACCTGTAACAAATACATTAGAATTCTAAAAAGGGCTTAGATTTTATTCAGTTGCTAATACGATCCCCACTATTTCATCAGAATCAAACATTAAAAGCACTTTTATCACGGAGTGTTGTAATATTAGGCTTATTTAGACTTTTCTATTTTCGACAAATATAGATTTTTTGAATACTTTTATATATGATTATCTTTTCTAATATTGCATCTCCCAGATCTGTTTTCACTCATTGCTACAGAGTAAACTCTAAGGTAGAATAAGAATTTTTTGTAAAATTACTTTTACACAAAGAACGTAATTTTTGGTATTCTTTAACACTACACAATTGATTTATCCATACCCAGTAATTATTTGGACGGAATGGAAGGTCCATTTTTGCATTACAGCATAACAGTAAATCTTTCATTCATTAAAAATACTTATTGTAAAATATGAGTTGTTTGCTCCTTTCTGTAAAAACTATTTAAAAATCAAGCTCACAAACATTACCGCGGTTTCACACGTATATGCTGTATATGCTTATTGTGCAGGGGCTAGAAAAATTTTAGCCTTTATTTATCGCGCACGCAGCTGTTTTTGTTTGCCTTGTTGAAGTATAGTCCTTACACACTATTAAAATGATCCTTTCACATTAAGGTTACTCATATTAAGACAACTTTAGATTAATGGGTAGATCAGGGAGGAAGGTGGTCCCCGAGAATATTTAGTTTTATAAAAGCAAATTACCACTGAATAATTAGCTGAATTCTGACAAGCTTCAAAAGGCAATTGCCATTGTAAATAAAAATAATATTATCATTAAAATTATAATTTATGCAGCTTTGAAAGTTTTTAGCAATGAACTTTCTATCAACTCATAATAAAAACCAATATTATGAAAAAACCCATTAGAGGGTAAAATTTTTTTATGTAACTTAATAGTTGTAGATCAAAATCTACTTCATTAACTCCGAGGTCAAAATTTATTTAACAAAATTTTGATTTATCATATAGTTTTATATTTATTTATGCATCTATAATAAACGATAGATCATTTTTATATATTTATTCAAAATCTTTGAGATAAAATAATATTCAATACGTGTAAGACTTTGATAATGCAATCTGATCTCGTTACAGATATTCTTTCATACGCGGCTGATAAACTAAAAAGATAGCTTGTTATTATGTTAATATTCCCAAAAATATGATATAAAATTTTTTTCCCTAGATATTTTGCCCGTTTAATACCTGAAGAGAAAAACTGGATGAATTAAATATGAGAAAGAAGTAAATTTATTTTCAAAATAAAAATGCGTTTTGATAATATAATTATTTTTTTTTTGATTCAACTATTGCATCATCTAGCTAAAGAAAATTTCTGATAAAACTTTTCAATCTTACCTTTAATTGTAAGTGACTCGAAAGCGCATTTGAAATAACTAGTTTTTAATTATTGTAGGGCGAATTTAAGTGTTTTTGTCTATTTCCTACCTACCAACCACTTAAGTTAATATAGAGAATATGGTAAAAACGAACTTATATCACACCCAAAAGTAAATACAATAATTATTTATCCATTAAAGATATTTTCACAAAAATGATGTGAATCATTGTGAAAAATGCAATAAATGCAATAAACGCAATATATTATCTATTATATGAAGTATAAACTAGAATTACATTTAGTACATTAATTAGTTATCAATTATATTTTTATGGCATAATCTAGTAAAAAATGTTTGAAGAACTTATATATTTCATTTAAGTCGTTTCACTGAGTTATAAGAATCGTTTTAAAATTCCACACATCATTTTATAAGATTAAGGATCTATTTCGACTATTATATAGATTATAAGACGAAATTAGTTATCATTAAGAGCTATATAGAAATTTAAAAGATAGAAATATATATATTGATATTTTTTACGAGAATAAATTTTTTCTATAATAAAACTAATGAATATGATTTAATTTATATAAATTTTACATAAACATAACAATAAAGATATAATTTTTCAAAAATAATACTCAACTTATTAGTAAATTCTAGATTTAATTATGAGAAAAAATTTTTTATATTGTTTTTTATCAATAGAAAATTAATTTATCAAAAAATATAGTTATAATTGAAAAAAAATTTATTAAAAAGAATGAATCGTCGACGAATATTAATTTAAAATTCACAAAGGGTGTAGTCTTTTTAAATAATAGTTATAACAAAATAATGAATGACAGGATTAATCTTTTAACTTCGATAAAATTCAACGATTATTTGATATAGATCTGCGAATTATTACTTGTGAGGGTATCTTGAAATTTTAGTATATTTACTGATTTAAATGTCGCAGTCTCAAGTATTGTGCCACATGAAATTATTTAAACTGTTATAAGCTGTATAATTATAAAAAATAATTTAGGCATACATAAAACAATTTGGTATAACTTTTGGCACAATTTTACTTATACTATCAATATCTCTCAATTTTTTCTTAATTGTCAGTCAAGACCTTTTTCGTGATAAAATAACACATAGAACATGGAAAAAAGTTTTAAGCTATATTGTTTTACCAGGTATCAAATAAATTATGAAAATAAAAATTTATATACCATAAATTATAGATGGTGAAGCCTTATTAAAAAGTCCTAAATATAATATAGATATAAAAAATAAGATAGTGCATCATCATGAGGTAATTATTGGTGTATTTGCTGGGTGTGTTACAGCAGATAAGGATATATTTTGCGTAAAAGAACTGTCTTTTACTACCTTATGTATTGTTTTTTTGCTTAAAATAATTGTAAACAATGTATATTATGTTTAAAGGGTTTCATTGGAGTAATCTTGGAAAAAGTATATAACTTAAATAAGAAACTCTTTTTACTAGCTATATGCTTGCCGACAATACAAAATTAACTTAATATAGGTTTTGGAAGTATTTTTCATAGTTTACAAAGTATTTCAATTATATTGAACAAATTATTAACTTAAATCTTAGACGAAACATTCGAAACTGTCCATATACGTAATATTAATCATAGCGCTAAATATAAAGGATATTATATTAGTTACAAGATTTATGATATTTATATGAGATTTTATTTTTAAAGAGTTTTAATATATAAAAAAATATATAGAAAAGCTTAAAATACCTGAGCTAATAAGACCTTAGTGATGCCCGTTTGAGGTTCTATTGGTACTTTTAATGAAATATATTGGTACAAAACTTTTCTATTAAATTAGATCTAGATGTGTTCTTTCTATATATGCTGTAAATATTTTAGCTCTAAGTGAGTTAGGTTACGTCAGTGAATATCTGTCAAGCAAATTCATGGCTATAATATTTATAATTTTGCACAAATGTTCAATTAAAAATTTTAAAAATGCATAATTTTTGCAATAAGAATGCTTTTTAAAAAATTTCCTTGAATATAAAAATGCGGAATATATTTTAGAGCTACCATTATGAATTAGCCAAATATATGACCACGCTAACAACGCATTAATCATATATTTGTGTAAATTACGTGAGGATTAGAATATTGAACTAAGAAAATTACAATATAAGCAGTCTAACTTTTTTAGTAATATTATATGGAATCTCATATTCTTTTTGAAGACAATTTAGTAACAAAACTTATTAGGATGTGAGCTTAAATTATAAAAAATAATTCTACAAAGACCCATAGAGAAAACATCACCATGAAGAAACATTGATTTTTACCTCTTTATACATCAAGCTTGATTTAATTATTTGAGGATACTTAATATACTAAATGTGGTAGCATAATTTCTAATTTACTACAGAATAGTGCAACTCTGTCACTTTTTTATTGAAAAAAATAAAGGGAACAATAAGTGCTGAAAAGAATTAACTTTAATCCCTATGGAGCGCTAACGTATTTCAGTATTATGATTCCATCTATTCAAAATTATTTTATCAAATATGAGATTGTACTGTTGAGTAAATCATTTTAAGATGATCTGCTATATTATTATGGCTTTGAGTTTATCTAAATATTTGACATTATGAAATCTTTTATATTTTTTTTATAACCTATTTTGCACATAATTTTCTGCAACATTAACAAACATAAAACAGATATAAACAAAAGAAAAACACCATTTATTAATATATTTAAACCAAAGGAATGTATATTTCAAATTTGATAGTTAACATGCTCTTATCTAAATATATTTCTATAGATTTTCCAACTAAAAGGAAAACTAATATACTTGTCTATGTTATTCTTACTGGAATGATGTCAATATTACTATTTGTAATTCTATTTCTGCTTCCACTTTCAGTATTTCACACACCACTAATTCTATATGTCTTATTAATTAATTCTATGATATGTAATTTATTCTCATCAACTATTATAATCTCAAAATCTGATATTATTAGAGTTTTTTAGGGTTATTACTAATTTCCACCACGATTACATTGACAGTTATGATGAAAGGAATTCAAAAGAAATCACCAAATATGACCTACGGAATTACTTCATACTTTTGCTGGGCACTTCCTGGTGCTTTGTTGTTATCTATTATTTGCCATGGGGTTGGTCTTCGTTATATTTCATACTCAATGGTAAGGGTACATGGTTTCAGAGAAAGAAAAAGGTCACCTAGTTCTGACAAACTTATAGAGCATTTTAAAGTAACTCCGAAAAAATAACTATTAGTCAAATTAGTTTTCATTATATTACTAAATTATTTACCATAATCGTTCATTACTGTGATTTTTAAATTTAACCTGTATATTTTAGCAAGGCGAATAATAATTTGACATACCAATTTGTGTATTAATTAAATACCAAAATGAGCAATTATTGTATAATAAAATTAAATTTGTCTTCAGATTTTGAAAATTAAGATACTTGAACATAAAAATTTTGTCTAATAGGATGATATATATTTATGTGTTCAAAGAGGAGCTAAAGTGCATTTTTATCTTGATTATATGTAGAATTGGTTTTCTTTATAACCCAATATGATTATAAAGCTAAATGTACTGTTCGTATTATATTTAATTATTAAAATTCAAATTTTATTTCCTAATTAAATTTGAAAAGTCAGTATTTGAAGTATATAAACCACTAAAAGTAAAAAGACAAAGTATTCTCATTGGAAAATTATTTTTAACTATTAACTTTAAATTATAAAAAAATGTATGAGATTTTCATGTGAAATAATTATGATAAAATTATTTATAAAAGTTTGATTTTATAAAAAGGACGGATTATATATGAAGTAATTTTGAGCACTCATTAAAATGTGACGAAAAAAATATTTTCTATCGAATTTTTTTGAAAACTAAAATCCTCCATATCTAAAATTTGAACAAAGAAATTTTATTCTGCGCAGATTATAACGCTCACATATGTAGCAGTTAATACTATAAATTTCTTCTAACTTAATTTTTTTTATTCTTAAAGTCAAATCAACGTAATTAAAAAATACATATATTCATAAGCATATTTATACATGTTCTTGAGCATTTACAATTTTTTGATAATTATTATAAAAAAAGATAAATCTTATTAATAAAAATATCGGTTTTAAAATTGCTAAAAATGATAATTTTGCAGATCTCTTAACGAAAAAATATCTAAGCTGAACTTAATTTTATATAAGCAAGTGTCTACTGATTGGATTTGATAACATTATGTTTATTTTACCCTTCCTAGCGCTTCTGGAGTCTAATATCCCCAGATCCATTTAAGTCAATAAATTATATTAATTAAAGCTATACGATTGGCTTACAAATCAATTTTTATCTTCCAAAGATAAATGATTTTCTTATAAATGGCAAATGCGACTCTTTTACTATTTAATTTAAAAAGTAATTTAAATACATATACCTAGCGCATATAGGAGTCTAGAAGATGTCATGTTTTTTGTTTGAAATTATGTGAACTACAAGCATAAAAGTAATCAAAAAATTAAACAAAGAGCTATTTGCAGAATAAGGTGAAAACCGTGAAACTTTTGAAATCCGATCTTTAACGATTTCTTTAGATATAAAAAACCATTATCATGGATAACTTAAGCAATAAATTTGTTGCTAAAAATGTATCTGATTTCAGCAAAATTGACGATGATAATCGAGAAGCTAATTTTCTTTCGATATAGAATTTTTTGAAATAAGTGAGGTTGAAAATTTATATAATGATAATATTGATCCTATATGGATCTTATAATAACAGATGACTAAATCATACGAGAAAAACATATTGCATAAAGATTTTGGCGTAAATGGGTATGGAACTTACAGAATTTCTGAATTAAAGGATTTTTTTACAATATTTTTTGAGGATGAACCATTCAAGACTATTATTTCTAATACTAACAAATTTGGATATTTTCATTACCAAGACAACCTAAAAAGGTAGTATACGGTAAATTTACGATATATATTAAAAATTTTCTATATATGGAATCTTCAAATTCAAATTAGAATCCCTAAAAATATTTTGGAGTGAAAATATGCAAGGGATATATTTTGCAAATTGAGGCATCTACGTATATTTATCCGATCCACTATGGCTCTAAGTTATGATGATTTATAATAAAGTAATAGCCGAAGCAAAATAGACAAATTTTTGATAAATGGATATAACGGTTTAAAAAATTTACGATTTCAAATGTTGACCTCAGAGTTGGGCAAAAACTAGATGTGTTTTGAGCTAAATGTCCCTTTGAGCGATATAAGCGCTTTAAAAACGTGGGTGACTGTGTTATAATTTTTTGCTTATTGATTTAATGACTAATTCTACGCGCAATATATCAAAATATTTGACATCGAGATTTTTACTATTTGATCTAAGGACGTTGTTTCATATTGAAGGAAAGCGGAGTGAACATAGTATATGATGGTTTTTTTACTTCGGCTACATTTGCAGATAAACTTCTTAATTTGAGTTTAAAAATGATGAGAGCTATTTGATAGAAAAAATAGATACTACACAAGTATGTTAATAAGATAAAAAACATAAAGCAGTTCTCAACGCGCGTTTTCTACTAAATATAAAAAAGATTCTTCTCTCTTGCTTTAAAAAAAACGATAAGCAGTTATATTATTGATGGTATCACTATCAACTAATACAAAAATAGCAGAAAAAAATGCAAAATTGATGTGTAAAGTCATATTATTGTATAGCTGTATTAAAGAAAGAGTTGACACTATTAGTCGCATAATTTCAACTACTAGTATAAAAATGTACACCACGCGATGATCAACAGCGGTTTAATAATATGATTGATGTTAGTCTCATTGACAGATTTCATATGCGTAAATAAGTATTTAATTGAGAGTTATCAATGTATAAATTTTTTTGAAAACTTTTTGATATCCTAGCAAATACATCTGTGAAGAAAAGCCACTCTAATACTACCATATTGGAATGTATTAGTGATTTGGTGATCATACTATAAAAGAGGAGTAGCTTACATTTCACAGTTTTTGATAGGAGAACTAAAAAAACAGTATGTATTGAGCCTCCAAAACTGCTGTTACGACCATTACGAATCCATGTGCTATAAATATTTAAAAAATTCCTAAAATAAATAAATAGGTCGATAAATTTGTATGTACTATCAAAAATATTTTTTTTTTTGAATTACTTTTAAAAAAAAATTCTACAAAATGGAGGAAAATTAACAAGGTTATGAAATTATACACATTGTGGAGCTTCTAAGAGTTAAAATATTGGTTGGTTGTGTGTATAAAATCAGTTATTTATAAAATTGTTAGAAAATGTTAGATCCGGGGCTAGCATATAAAATCGATATAAAACAATAAATTTTAGTTACACTAAGAAAGAAATAAACTGAGAAAAAACGATGACTGTCTAACATTCTAACATTTTGCATATTTCGGTACCGGTCGGCAGTAATCGCAATATAAATATTCTTAAATTCTTGTGGGTTCACGCCTATGAATATCTTTTAAAACAATATTATTTTGCTTTCATACTTTTTTAGGGATTAAGGAAAAAATGCGGGGTTTATAAGACACCTCTAATTAAAAAAACATAAGGTGTAAAATGGATTTCAAGACACTTGATTTGTTAAGAATAATTTTTCGAATACAAAAGTATCGTTATCGTAAATTTTATTCTGATAAATAAAATCAATTTTCAGCTGCAAAATTAAAACAAAGCAAAAAAGGGGAATTTTTTACAATTTTCTTTTTTATTAGTCATTTATAATTTTTCTGAGACTATATAAGGTTAATATAATGATATAATTGTACTTTGTGAAGAAATTTAATACTTTTAAAGAAATTTTCTATTTGATATCATAATTATACTAAAAAAGTGTTCTATATAATATAACCTTTGTATATTATATAGCTCAGAAATGTAATTAACATTCGACTATTATAATAAAAAGGTATCGAATTTGATAAAATCTAATGATATTGGTAGTTATTATAATCGCTACAAAAAACAACTTATAGTTAGAAAAAAAAATGAAATAGTCTTTAATTCCTTATATGACTAAGATAAATTTGGAATAGTTAATATTAGGCATAAATTTAAATAGCTTGTCATAATATTTTAGTAGCAGAGAATGAAAAGAAACAGCAGAAATTATATAGTTGAACTACATTTATTCTAAAAGAAATAAAATTGCTGTTATGATTTACTAGTGAATATAAATAATTGAGACACTATCAGTTTTCGACTTGTGTTCTATAATATGCGTTATAATATTAAAAATAAAATGATTTGAAAGTCTAAATGATGGCAGAATAAGAATTAATTGATATTTTAAAATATCCACATTTCTTTTTTTTTAAATGATTTTGAAATAATAGATAGATAGAAATATAATAAATTTAAAATAATAGTAAAAACTGATATTTAATTATAAAGTTATTTTTCAATCACAAAGTAAAGATGCATTTTAATGAAATTCAACTGAAATAATTTTTAGAGTAGATATTTTAATCTGATAAGACAAAAGCAAAATTTAAAACCAACAAATACTAGAATTCAGTTTTAATGTAAGTATTATATAAACAATTATGATTTGTTAAATATTTCGTTATATCAATAATTCTTGTTATTTTTTTATGAATAATAAGCATAATATATCAACCATATCATTTGCGATTATTACTTTGATAATTATAAAGATTTTGTAAAAATATTCAATAAAAAGAGTATATTATTCGTAGCACGAATAATATTTTGAAACGCTCCACTAATAAGAGTTTGAGTAATGGATTTAGAAGCTTTTTTAGCATCAAGTTTCTTGGAGATTGCGTTTAAAATGTTTTTTTGGTATAAGACAGACTATAGTATTTGACGAAAGTGAGTAACCTCGATTTATTATCAAGATTCAATAAATACCAAAAAATTTTTTCTATATTTACGAGGTGAAACCCATGGTGCAGTTCAAGTTGGTTAGACTTGCTTCATTAAACATTGTAGTCACCGTAGTGGAGCTTTTCATCATAATTCACCCACACTACATCACACACCAGCTCAGACTTATGATTCTGCGAAATTTAGTAAAAATTTAATTTTCTAAAAATAAACATTCTTGTTTTGGGCCAACTACCATCCCTTCCATATCCATCTATTGGGCGTTGGCTCTATAGAAATCATCTAAACGAAGGGAAAAATTTTATATCATACCCTACTGCATCAACACTCGATTTCATCCTCCCACTACCAGCATGCACTATAATTTTTAATATAAACATGCAATTAACATAGTGTTTCTTTGATTTCAGATTAAGTTATACGATAGAACGGGAACAGTGGGCTGCACCAGGACTCGAACCTGTGACCTCGAGGTCAGCGAGCTAAGCCTATACCACAAACCAATATGTCCTTTTTTTACTAAAAAAAATTAAAATGACACAGTAGAATTGACTTTATATTTAAATTTTTTGTCGTATCACAAAGAAGAGCATTAAGTTTTCTATAATAAACTTACATGAATATAATTTTACTTTAGGTGAATAAATTTCATTGAGAGCTAAATATTTTTAACAAAAATTTAGTTTGAATAAATACTATGTATATATATTAAAAACACAACGATAACCAAATATTAAAATTACCATATGTTTTCTGCTAATAAATATTTTCTAAATAACAATTTAAGGGATTTCTGTTTTAATGTAATTGTTAATATATATACTACTAGAAAAAATTAGGCATAGCTAAAACAGTAAGAATTTAAAATAAATTGCACTATGTTTTTTTAATGCAATGTTTAAAATTGAGTGACCAGCGATTTTAATGCTTTCGTGAGTTCAAGTATTTTCCTGAATAAAACTAAACTTTGTCTTATATCGAGATAATACAGAAAAACTCAATTTTTTGTTAAATATACAGAAAAAGTACCTATAGTAAAATAATAATTAGAAATTTCATTGAGAAAAATAAAACTTCATCGACAAAAAATAATTAAAAAGTAATTTAATTTATTTTTAAATAAATCTAATGTATATTAATTTTTTTTACAGTGATTTTAGAGAACGATAAACACATTCTATTATCATTAATCTTACACAAAAAAAACGGTTAGCGAAGAGATCTGTAAAGTAATTTATTAATTTTTAAATTCAATTTAAATCGTATATAACTTGCTGCAAATCTATAATTTAAATTATTTCACAGAATTTTAAATAAGTATATAGATTATTAGTATATATAGTCAAAGAAATAAAAAATGCATTCACATACGCTATGAAAAATAGAGCATAGTCAAATATCATAAGTTACTGAAATTAATCGTATTCTGCAGTAATATAGCAATATTTTTTTTAGTTATAAGGTAAAAAAAAATGGCGCTGGTAATCTGATTGTAAAGTTCAAAAATGTTTGACTTGTGTTATTTGATACTGTAGGCACCGTACTGAAGTTATTTATCCTAATTTGTACCAGCAGATTATTATTTAGCAACAGTATTAAGATTATTATTTAGCAACAGTTTTAATATTTTAATACTAAAAATCGTCTTCAAGACAACTATCTCTCCTACGTATTTTTCTGATGTTGGCTTCATGCGAATATCCTAAACTAAGGATAAATTTCCACTTAGCGCATCAGCAATCAAGAAAACGTCTAATTGAAAAGAGATATTACTAGAACTTTCCTACTAATAAAAAATACGAAATAAGCATAGCGTTTTCACAGAATTTGTACTGAGGGATACAAGCGATTGGAAAAGGTGCTCAACGACGAGTCGCAAACTCGTCGTTGAGGAGTTATTGAGCACCTACCTGTATCAAAATAGCATCTGTGGGAACACTTTGAGATTATATAATGAAATAATCTTCTATAATATTTAGAAAAACTACTTTATTTTATTTTTAATTCAGAATTGCTGATAGTAGTTGGATTTCAAAATTACTTCGCCGAAATAACTATCTTTGTATCAATTTATTGAATTATATTTATTTTTAAATTTTTGTTCATAAATAGCTTATAAAATATTTTAATAGAATTATATCATATATAAATATTATCACTGATTTAATTAAAAATAGTCGGAGTTGCTTAGTAGGAAGTAGTTATAAAATGTGAAATTTTATAAATTAAGAGCTCTAAAATATTACTAGATAGTCTACTGTGATTTTTCAAAAAACATATTTTTTAGTAAAAATATCATAATATCCGACTTATTTTAATTGATAATACTATAGTATTTTTGATGATACTACTAAATAAATTCATTAGAAGTACATTTTATATAATTCCCTGTATCTGTTAATTTATTTATTAAAATACTGAAACATCTTTAGGTAGTTCAGATCATCATCTTTAGAACATTTAGCATATTATTCATTTATTTTCCCTTCATTTATTATCAAATTTTAGTAAGATCTATAATTCTTTGTAGAATCATAAAAAATCATCTATTCCCGCGAAAATTTTCAATTAAATGCATGATTTCTAACAATATAAAATTGAATAAAAGAATAATATTTTTTAACGTTTTTTATAAAAAATAGTATATCTAATATCCTATTATTTGCCTATAAGCGAATTTATCAAAATGTCTCCGAATATTCGATTCAGAATAATTGCTGATGAAAACTCCTCAATCTGTCTAATTCATAAGTTTATTAAATTATCGTTTTAATTTCACTTTATATTATAATTTTAATGTATATTTAGTAGTTTAATAGAAAATAAAAAAACTCACAATAGTGTCTATTTTAAATAAATGTAATTCTATTCTAGATACATTATAAAAATTAATATGACATATATGCGACAGTATTGTAGCAAAATACATATTACATAACTATCTGTTTGAATCATTGTATAATGTAGATTGCCAGGTTCAATTAACCATATAAAAAATCATGTATTTTTTAAAAAACAAAAAAAATTTTTGCGAAATTATG
This sequence comes from Pempheris klunzingeri, assembly GCF_042242105.1. Taxonomy (NCBI): domain Eukaryota; kingdom Metazoa; phylum Chordata; class Actinopteri; order Acropomatiformes; family Pempheridae; genus Pempheris; species Pempheris klunzingeri. The sequence goes on from NW_027255020.1 coordinate 34,703, forward strand.
TAAAGTAGAAATAATATTTATTATTTGTCTGAGTAACTAATAATTTATTTCATTAAATTTCCGTATTAAATGATGGTATCGCATGTAGTTTAAATATGATATAATTAATTTAATGTTGACCAAATTATGATGTATAAAATTATTTTATTCTAAAATAAGATAAATATAAACATCTTGATTATTCTACAGGCACCTAATCTAAAAATTATAACAATTTATAATAGGAAGATATTAAAAAATATTGGATTTTTCGTCTTTTAATAAAATTATTAATAGTGTGTGTTTTTGAACTCCAAGTAGTTTTTTTAACACTAAGTGACTTACTAAATTATTCATATAATACATTTAAAAGCACTTTAAACACAACAAACGCTAAATATTTGACTCCTATAATTTACGGAGTCTATATCATTTAAAATTATCTACTGAATATTAACATAAATGCAATTCATTTGGCAAATAATCGACATATTTTATCATGCTGAAATTTATATTAAATAAAAATATAAATTTTTTACTCAAAAATTAACTAACATGCGTAAAATCGACGAAAAATATTATCATAATATTAAATTACATTGTTTTAAGTAATTTAACTTAAAATTCGATTAAAAGTTTATAAAATAAAATTCGAATAGGATAGTTGTAGTGCAATTATTTGAGTAAATTATTTTCTCTTCAAAAACACTTGAATTATAAAATTAATCAAAATACTTTTTAACAATCATTTATTAATTAGAATTTAAAATTAATTAATTATTAATTAGAATTAATTAAATAATAATTAGAATTAATTATTGTAATTGTGTAAAATACATTATGTCGAAGCATTTGAATCGTATCCTAGTAACTATACCTAAAATAAGCAGTAAAAGTGTGTTAAAATTTGATAACATAGAAACTAGCAATTAATTTCAATGTAAATTAAGTTATCTATTGTTAAAGTGACAGGTTAATACAACAATCCTGCTTAAATTTATTTTGTATAATACCAAAAGTTAATCAGGAATGATCTGTAAAAACCAATGGCAGTGTTTACTTTTGCTGTTTCACTATGTTCAACTTGGACTTCATTTATTTTTCTTTATATATTTCAGCATAAAAAGACCAAATGATATTACATGGATATTTCCATTTACAACATGTATAACGGTAATAAATAATAAAAATATTTAGTTGATTAATAAAAAAAATAAATTTTGAAATAAAATTTAGTACTTAATTTCATAAATTATTTTATAATAGATTTTATTAGCAACTATGTCAATATCGTGTTATAGCTGTAGAAATCAAAATAGAGCCCTAGTATGATACAAAATATATTGTTTGTATGTATATCATAAAAATAATTTAATAGGTAATAACTAATATATATTTTCTTCTATGAACACTATAGGCTGTTTAATATGTGGTGTTTTGATAAGCATTATATTATTTACAGATAGTCGATGTCAATATCTTATTCATGGAAATTCTGTAGTACTGATTATAAGGCTATACGTTATGTTGTAATGATATCATATATAATTCAATTTATTGTATCACTAAGTTATTCTATAAACAAATGTCGATGTTGCAATTGTTATGAACAGCCTTCAAAAAGATACAACCCAGAAGAACTGAAACTAATTAATTATCCACAACCAATGACAACTATTTTCTTCTAAACATCTATAGAATATTTTATTTTTTCTATAACACCTATATTGTATTATTTATAAAAAGAATTCTTAATTAATTTATATATTGAATCATACATTAATGAATTCCAAGTTTATATTTTAATGAGTCTATGTTTTTTTAATCAGTGGGACTTTATTGAAAGTTACAATTTCTTAAGATCATGATATCTGAACCTATTTCATTTTTTATCATTGATATTTAATTCAAGGGTGGTGAAATCTGAAGATGACTAAAGAATTACATTTAGCTAGTAAAATAATTTTTTCAACTAAAATTTGAATAAAAATATGTACTTACATTTTTTTATTTATTAGCTTGGTATGGGTGTTATTGTAGCATTTTTTAGTAAAATTAGTCTTTAGTAAATAGACTTTTGTTGATACAGATCTGGCTAAGATATAGAAAGAGTAATTTATTTTTGTGATAATATATTAAGATTTTCAGATCGTTATTTCTTTGATAAAATACTTGAAATATGATCCATTTTTTTAGTGTAATTCCTAATCAAAATTTTTGAATCTACATGGAATTTGTTAATATATAAGACATCTTAAAATAGAACGAGTTTAAAAGACTTATTTGATTATATCTTTTGATATAATCAAGGTAGTTTATTTTTGAGTCTTCAAATAAAATTTAATTATAGTGGTTGTATATTCACTAGCAAAGGTGGTAGAAATTCTTTATTCATAGCATCTAATGATGTAATAGATGTGTACACCAACCTTAAAATACGATAACTACCTCCCATATTCACTCTACTCATATTAATATGAATATTTATAGAATAAAACGTTTATTTTTAAGCCAAAATTTTTTACCATTTAGTGATTGCTATGGCAACGAATAGATATTTTGAGGCCAATATCTTATTCAAAAATTGTTTATTAATTATTATTATTTAATCATGTTTCACCTAAGTTAGAATTATTTTAAGTAGCAGCTCACTAAGTAAATATGTTAATATTCCCTTCGTATATAAAATTAATTGTCCAAAAATTCCATCTATTTTAAGTGTTATTGCAGAAAATTAATTTTTATAACAATGGTTAATATTACCACGTTTTTTATTTCCTCATCATATAATTTTATTTAAATTACTAATGGATTTATTTTTATTTAGTTAAAACTATTTTTTAGAATTAAATTTTTTTCATATTCAAGGCCAACCTCTAGCACAAATTATTAGGTCACCAGAGTTTAAGTTTATTATACTCACTTTTTAGATATTATAGGCATAAAATCAGAGTTTATACTGCATATATTCACACACTTACTCCTGCTTATTATTCATTAATAATGCACTATTTAAGAAAATAATCTTATGTGATTTTGAAGCAAACATCACTCCAAAATTATTTATTTCTCAAAATTAGATTTTTTTGAAATCACCGTAACGAGACAAGAATTAAATCTGAGTACATTACCACTCGAATTTATTTACCCATTTAGCTTTCTTCCACTACTGGCATAATGTATAATTTTTTTACAGTAGCTCACATCTACCATAGTGTTCTTATAAAATATTGCATCTAGGGATACAAAATAACGTAAAAATTTTTTAGAAATAGATCTTTAACTCATCTGCTAAGCTATCTATCTGCAGCTTGAATTATAAAAATAGAAAATTTGAATTTCGAGGGAAATTAGGTATAACATCATTAGCGAGTGAAATTATCAAAACTTTTTGTCTAAAATTAAACAGCTTGAGTAATTAAATCAAATTAAATACTCGTTGTTATTATTTAACTTTCAATATATTATATAATTCTTTTGTAGCAGTATTTATTAAACAAAATGAAAATTACGACTTTTATTGCTCTTTGAAATATATTGTTTCATGGGAAATCAAGTTTTAGAGTTGCAAGAATTTCTAATTGAAGATATAGTTGACTTTAATAGGAATATCAAAGTATATATGTATTGGAGTCCTAAAATAAAGATTAGATTCAAAACATCTCTAAAATTTGATGTAAAATAGTTAATTTTGTATTTAACTTAGACAAAATCATATAACTTGCTGAAAAATGGTTATTAATCCAAATTTTCTTTGATTTTAATGCAAATTATTTTTAAATGATTAATCGAAAAGAGTGATCTTGAAAAATCGTAGTAGCTAGATGAAATCGAAATTTTTATTAAACTCTGTATCAATAAAATAGAGCAATTTATTTCAAATGTAGCTGATTATTGAAATAAATAATTATTTAATCAATGTGAAAATAATAAATGACATTATATAGCGATATTTTAAAAAATATTTGTAATTGTATCTATTTAATTTACAAGACACATTAGTTTCAGAATATAGTGAAAACTGATTAATTAATAGGAAATGTTTGTATATTGTTACATTGATTAACATAAATTTATGATGGAGTCATTACTATGGCCAACAGTTTTTTAACTTCTCTCTAAGAAATAAGATATCACAGAGAACATAGTTCTACCAATTGTATCAGATTCGAAGTAGAAAAATACAATATTCTCCATTTTTTATAATAAATAAGATTAAAAAGAATTCTTATTTAAAAGGATTTGAAATAAATACTTGATCTATATATAAGTGCTATATATTTCGTCGAATTTATTGTATTTTGTAGGTCAAAAAATCACAAATTTATATTCTATAACAGAAATAAAATAATTTAGAATTTTTTTAAGATCAAAAGTGGAATATTTATGAATTTTTCTTAAGATAAAATATGCATCCTATATCCTATGATTTTTCGTTATATCACTGGTCTATATCTCTTACACTACACGTGTAAGAGATTCAAAAAATCTTCGCAATATTTCTGACTACTAGCCTAGATATGGAGTTAGAAAAAGTATTTCACGTTAGGAGATATGGGTACTCTAACAGCATTCTACTATGCATAATTATGTAATAATTTAGACAATACTATAAAAACTCATATTACTTGGATTCTTGAGGAGATTTCAGAAATGTTTTTTGTGATGTACTATTGGTTTTGATAGTAAAAAAATGACACTGGTTACCAATTTAGTTGTAATGTATGCGAAAAAGATGTTCAGTTAGGATAGTATTTTTTAGCTATCAATGCTTAATATATGAAAATATATAGGGCTAAATTATCCATAAAATTCCACAAGTAAACCCACCTATGAGGATATTCAGCACCATATTGATATTTCTTTTTTTACCATATTCGAGTATGAAAGCATAATTGTGTTTTTTTGCTTCAAAGTTATATTGGGGGGTTACGAAAATTAGCGGCAAAAGGATATTCGTGCAAATGGAAGAAATTGCAGTGAAAAAAAATTTATTGTATGGGTGAATTATAAACAAAAAATTCGGGAGGATTGACTTAATTGATGAAAATTTTCAAAAGATCAAGATATATGAATCAAAATGGTTTCTTGAAACACAGTAATTGAAAATGTCGAAGATAATTTGGTAATACGTGATAAATATAGTATGCTGAAATGTATGGGTTTCCTTATGGAAAAGTAGTTCACAAAAGAAGGTCATGAACAACTGAAGGAATATACACAAATACAAATGAGCCTTCCTAAAGAAGGAGCTTTTAAACATAGATACAGAAATGCCGAAAAAAGTTAAATTAATCTGAATATATATGATTATTTAAAAAAATATTTTAAAGGGATTTAGCAATCTTTAAGTATATTTCCTGGTTTTATCTACAAATTAAAATATAAATTTCTGTATGCTCGTTGTTGCAAAGATGTCAAAATCTCGTACACATAATATAGTTAAAGCTGAATCCTACATTAATTATAGCAGACAATACATAAGTTAAAATAATTATACAAAAATAACATTTTTTAAAATTTAAAACAAAATGTGATTTTTTCAAAATTATCATTAGTTAACACATATGCTACTCCTTTAGTGACAATGGTTTCTTATGTATTCCCCATATGAGTAAAAATTACATAACAAAATATAATACTTAATGATTAAATATGAAATTCAGATATTTGTTTCCATATATTATTAACTGCAGACGTAACTTAATTCTATACATTTTCTCTCAATATGAAATTTATCCAGATGGCTAGCTAAGGTTGATGTTTAGACACCAGCCAATCTCTTAAAAAGACGCTAATAATAATATACATCATTTTATGTAAGTTTGTAATTAGGACCCTGAAATAAATTTAATTGTTGATATTATAATGTCAGTGCAAGGGATCAATTGGCGTATCATTGATGTTGTGACACTCTGAAAATTCAGTCATATAAATAACTGATCTGGTTTTTATGATTCATTTTATATGATAATGAGGAGTTTATCCTTTTTTATGTTTAATCTCTGGAAATTGTTTTTTGTGTTGATATTTCATAGGTGCTGAAAATTCAACGATGTATAGTAAAGATTTTTATATTATTTGTCTCATTTGCCATTTGATAACCATCTCTATCGACAACATAGTTGGCTATAGTAGTTTTGTATCGCTTTTTATTTTTTTTTAAATAAAATTTTACAAAATTACTTGTAATACCTGAGTGATAGTTTTTTTGCTGGTGGAAAATTGCTCTATAGATATAAAAACTGGTCTCTTAGTATTCCATGAGTAGAAAATAAAAAAAACCTTTTTATAATAGGAATTTTTTGAAGAAAAATTTTCTGTTTTAAGATTTTTAATTATTTGCAGTAAAAGTTACATTGGATATATATTTAGAAAATTAGAAAAAAAGAGTGTTGTAAAGTTATAAGAAACTATTCATAATAGAAAACATAGATAGAATCATAATTTTAGATATAATAATTTTCATTGATGATGTGGATGATAAAAATTGTGCAGAATTTTAATATTTTAAAGAATTTTTGAAATGAAAATAGTGCGTCTATATGAAAATAACAGAAGAAAAGACATTAGTGATAGCTTACGATTCAGCTTAAGAGTTTGTGGAAAAAGATATTTTTTATCAGAAATAACACCATTCTTTTAGATATCAAAGCTTGCTTTATAGTAATTCTTTACTTTATTAAAAGCCTCATTTTTTTAATTACGAGGTCAAACATCATAGGAAGCTATTAGGCTGTATGGTTCAAGTTGGTCAGACTTGCTTCATTAAATGCTGTAGGAACTTGCAGCATAGTTTTTCATCATGTTTCACCCACACAACATCACACATGCTCCTACTTATTATTGTTGCGATATTTATTGGAAATTACAACCACTAAAAATAAACATCCTTGTTTTGAGGCAAGTACCACCCTTCCCATATCTATTTATTGGGCGTTAGCTCAATGAGAATCACCTTAACAGAGGCAAGATTTTACTATCGTGCCCTAGTATATGAGCACTCGATTGCACCCTCCCCCGATCGGGCTTACTCCCACTACTAGCATGAACTATAATTTTTAGTAAAAGCATGAAATTACCAGAGTGTTTCTACCAACTTTGAATAAAGAGATACGATAGACTGAAAACTGTGGACTGCACATGGACAAAAGATCGTTACCTCCAAGTCAGCGAGCCAAGCTAGAATATGATGAAAACTGATATGTGACAAAAACTGACATGCGTATGCGCAATAATTTTAGCATGGAGAGTAGAGATTTAGTTAATAAAGCTTACACAATATTAAAGACGCAACGTGGAAATGTCAAAATAATATAAAAAGGTTTCGTTTGTATTAAAGATTATTCTCAAAGAATTTACAATATTTGAAGTGTGACCCAACAAGTGTAGAGGCAGAAAATCGGACGAGCCTACTGGATTCATTTGAAACTATTTTGCAAATGCGTTTCCATAATCATGTAGTATCTGAACAAGATACTATGAAGAAACTTTTTAACCATCAAGTAAGAGATATTTCCGAAAGTAGTCAATATCCCACGAGTAAAGTATATTCTTTGTGTACAGCATCAAAACAATTAAACGATATAACTGGAAATATTAAAATATCATTAATAAAAATATTTAGAATGTTCGAAAAGGAACGATATTTCCATTTGTCCCAAAATTGATATACTTAATCAAGAGATTTCATATCTTAAAGGAGAGAAATTTTGTCTACATAATTGTGGTTCTTTGTCATCAGGTAGAATTATACTTAGGATAGACAGGAATCTGATTTATTAAAAAAATACCAAAAGCTAAATAGCTGATGGACTTTTAAAGTGGTTTCAGAAGAATTCACTCAATTATACATAATTCATGGTAAAATATTTCCATTAGTATACATGTAATGGGTAACAGAACAAAAGGAAGCTATATAAAAGTTTTTAAATATTTTGAAAGAAAACGCTAATATTGAGCTTCAGACTAATATTAAAACTGACCTTGAAAAGTCTTAATTTAATGCCTTTAAAATTTCTTCAAAACAAATCCAATATATAACTTATGTCTTTTCCATTTTGGCAATGCATATGTAGGATAATTATAAAACTCGGATTATCTACAAAGTACTTAAACGATCCTACTTTTATACTCTATGTAAAGTGTTTCCTTTCCTATGTCATTGATACCTCCTGATAAAGTACATTACGAATTTAGTAAACAAAGATATGTCCGAAGATTTTGAATTTACTAAAATAACGCAGTCTATTTATTAATTCATAAAAAATTTCAAATATGACATATTATGTTTAAATTCTTACTGTAGAGTTGTGGAAGACGTAGATCTAAGTTCAATTTCTACGGACGGTTTTTCATCGGTATTTATATGCTCGATTTCAGCAGTATTATTAGGGGTGATTAAAACGTTCATAGAGAAATTAGAGGAAACACAGAGTTTGTTCGAACATGATAGAAATTTTGTCTTTGTAATTCTCTTACAGTAAGTAATCTAAAGTATAGAGAAAAGTTAAAAAATAAAGAATATTTGTTCCATGTATATTCAAATATTATAGTTTATTGTATCTGAAAACCATTGATCAAAATACATTTAGAAACTTAATAATTTATCATATAAATATGGTTGTTTTATTTCAAGCGCTTTTACTAAAACTAAACGGCGCACGCGCGCAGCAGTTTACGTCACAGATTCAGTTTTTGTTGTCTAAGACTAGAAAAACTGGGCCGCACCTGGACTCGAGATCATGACTTCGAGCTACGCATATACCAGCAAACAATCTATCTCCTTCCTTATAAAGTATAGAACCGGCTTCATCTAGACATTGCATCATTTTTTAGAATATTTGAGTGCAAGGAAAGCTATTTTAGAGATCTAGTGGCTCAAAAATTTGATAAAGACAATAAAAAGTTGAGAAGAACGAATGTACAAATCGATAATCTTTCGATAAAAAAAGCATAATGTACGAAGATTATTAAGAAGCAACAGTTCTGTTGAGAGGAGAATTAGCTAAAAATGGGAATATTTTTTTAAGATTTCTCAATATAAGAAATAAAGCTAATATTGAGAAAATTATTGTAGAGTAGATAACGTTGGAGATGGGCAAAAAGATTTGATAAAATGCATATAATAGATATAATAAATAATAGTTTTTCAAACCTAGACTTTATTCATTGTAAATCATCCACAATTTAAGGTTTTAATTAATTGAATTCAGTTCAAATAAAATAGAATTAAATCAACGTTTTAAGGTATTTTAGCAGAAATATTGAAATTGCAAAAAATAAAAAGGGACCATTGCGTATATTTCAGGTATTTTATCTCGATAAAAATTATAGGGTTGTACATTTGATAACGTCACTTGGTTGAGAATTTTTCAAAGGAATATTTAGTTCTTTATACATCTAATCTATATATAATTGTATTTTATAAGGCACAAAAAGTAATTTTTAGATTAATAATAATAGAAAAAGGAAACAATATTAAAGATGATCTGATATTAGATTATGATGTAATAGAAATAAATTCTTGTACTGTATTTGAAGAATTCAGAAAGTAAGTATTCATTTAATCAATAATTACGTCATAATTAATTCAGAATATAATTGCTAATTTCATATCAAATGATTTACAGTCATTTCCAGTTAGTGATGTGAATTTGTTTTCAATTTAAAATATTTAACACCGCTTCGTTTTCTGATTTTTTTAAATAACATACTTTGTCCACTTAGCAGAAACATTTCGATGGGATTTAGAAATTTGAAACAAGGAGGATACATACGAAAAATTAATAGGCTTACTACTAAAGATTTCTTAAACCTCATTAAAGTGAACAATTCTTGCGTTATCAATATGATAAATTTATTTTTATCACTTAAGTTTAAATAAAAACTGTTTCATTAAATCAAATATTATTTAAAATTTTTAAAATGTTCACTGGATTACCTTTAATAAGAGATTTAGTATTCCATACTAATTCATTGATGCTAAAATAGAAATCTGAGATCTTCCTGCACCTATAATAATATATACAGAACTAGCAGAAGAGCCAATATCATGAGTTTTTGACGTAACGTTCAGCGAAAACTTTATTTATAAAAACGAAGCGACTATCTCTTACTTCAAGTAGTTTACGATTGAACTCTTTGCTATTAGATAGCCAAGCAACTATAGTTGCATGATAATCCTCCTTTCCGGTACAGTTACTAATGTTCTTAGCGTTTAGTGAAAATACCCTTATGCATCTATCGGTGGCAATGGCACAATTCCTAATTCTATATGAGCTTTATGCAAAAAGTCATTCAACATTATTGTCGCATCTTTGCCTACCAAACCTATGATGATGTTCTTATCAGATATAGTTCATTTCGATTTTGTGTCACCATCTTTTGTAGCTACTTTAGTCCTACTATTTTTAGATATTTTTAAAAATACCTGAAACTGATGTATGGATAACGAAAGAAATTTATATATGAATGTACTAGTCACTCCAATATTCGAATAAAATAGCCGAAATTCCTTATTTTACGCAAAAGCTTCCTTTGGGTTTTAGATGGATTACGTTTATTCCTATTTATAAGTTGATTTATTTATTGGAAATGTTGGTATCAAGCTAAATTATCTATTCATCGCAGTTTAAATAATTACCATACATAAATTATAAAAACTTTAGCAGTTTTATAACATTAATTTTCTTTGTTTTATATTATATAGTAAGGAACTGAGCATCATTTTTAAATATATAATGATTTGATAATTAAATAATATATTTTCAGATTTTTATGTTAGTTCTCACATTTGGATCTGAACTTAAATCACGCACGTATACTGAAGGATAACCATAATTTGTTTTGTGCAGTCGAATAAATATATATAAATACATAGGTAAATAGAAAAATAGTTTTTTATTATACAACGGTAACTTGTTCTCATTAAAATCATAGCATTTAAGTTGAGAAAATCTAATAATAATTATACCTAAATATTAAATTTTACTCTTATTGTAAAAAGTCACAGAATAGGGCGTGAGTAAAGTTCCCCAGGTGCTAAGCAATGTGATTTTAAGAAATGTTTCTTCAATCGTATGTTCTGCATGGAAGGATTAGGATGAATGTTTTTCCTTTAGTATATATACTTTTAAAATCTAAAAAGAAAATGAATAGTTGAGGGAATTTTAATTTTATCAGGGAAAAATGTGATAATTTTCTAAAGCAAATTATAACTGGTTTAGTAATTGATGCATATGTTACTTTGAAAAAAGCGACGTTTATTTTTGTCTGTTCCAAATAATTATGGGTCAATTATTTGAGGTGAGTATCAAAACAATAGTTTGGATTCAAGTGTTTTAGACTTTTTATAAAATGCGTAAACTCATTAGCACTCGTTCCATCCGAATTTGTTGAGATATATAATAAAAATTCAAAAAAATTTCAACATATTTAAAATAAATTAGATATATCTATTAAAATACACCGAAAAAAAACGCCTTGAAATGTGTCAAATACCAAATAAATACCAAATTACAGCGTGGAATGACTATTTTGGAATAATGAATGATATTCCACTCACATCAAACTCCGGAGAAGTATTCCACCGTAATTTTTATGGTGGCTTTGAACAATGCCACCCTGGGATGTACACTTAAAAAAATAAAATTAAACCAAAGTAATGTTAAAATAACATCGAATATCTAATAACTAATTTTTCAGCTGTAGCTGTTCAAAAGACAAAATATTCACGAATAATTAATCGTATCAAAGAGATTTGATACGATTATAAAGATCATTTTGGCATTTACTACCTTTAATAAATACTCAGAGAGTATAATCAAGTCAAATTAAATTAATTTATATAAGCTGACTTTTACTCGTGTTTTCTTTTGCGCAAGCAGGATCTACTTTTTTAGATCATTTAGGTGGAGAAAATCTTATAATATTTTCCCCTTAATATTAAATTTCACTCTCATTAGAAAAAGTTACAGAATATGCAATATCAAAACTTCACACATGAAAAAGTCGAAAAAATCATTTAATACTTTAATCCGGCTTTAGTCCATTTAGGAGTGCCGAACAGACTATATATCTGAAATAAATTAAAAAATAAAAAATTTCCATATTATATAGTTTCCTTTAAAAGAATAACAGATTAGTTCTTAAAGATCGATTTATAGTTTCAAAATAAAATTTAGAGAAATATATACCAGAAAACATAAATAAAACATAACGTGAATAAATATAAAATTTATAAGGAATTGTTACACACTATGAAAATTATGTTTAAAATAGCATTAAATTTCTGTCTAATAAAATAAAATCACTAAACACATTATTACTGTTCGCATGCGTACATTTCAAAAATCTAAAATGTTTAAACTGTTTCTTAGAGGATTCAAGATAATACTTCATCTGAGTAAATATAAAAAAGAAACATCAAGCCATAAATAAATAAATCAAAATAAATTAATAAGATGTATAAATCAATAAATTGATATTATGTTGTAAAATAAAATCATAGATCATTATCCCCATAAAATACCCCAAATCTACTTTTAAACAATTCTACATACAATCAATTATATTTTTAATGGTGTCGGTTTTTGTAAAAGATTTTTTATTGTTATAAAACATCAGAAAAATCCACAAATACAATAAACACAACACGAAAATAAACAACTATAACTATAGAAATAAACAACCATAGAATAAGATTAACAGAACCTTCGGAAATGATTCCTAGACTTTCTTCGTTCATCGGTAGATGTTTGCGCATATTATCGATTTATGAGTAAAATCATATAGTTTTATTACCTTAATAATAATTTTAATATATAAAATTATTATTATATTAGATATTTAATTTTGATAACTATGAAATTATGTTTTATTCAGTAATATCCTGATTTTGTAATAGGAATTAAGTATTTTCTGTTGGAAGATAAATAGATTAATTTTTTTTAGTAGTATATTTACAAGTAGTAGTAGGGGTGTAGTTATGTGCATACTACGCTATTAACATATATTTGTGGTTAGTAGAATTTGATTGTTATTTTGTGATGATTAGCAATCTTGTATTTGATTCCAATGAAGAAGGAATATTTGTTCCACGTTGATCAATAGAGTCGGTATGTGTGGTACATACATAAAAATATTATTAATATTGTATTGATGAATTATTGAAATCAATATAATATATTCATAGAAAAGATATGACAACATAATGAGTTACCAAAACAACTTGTACGCTAATACAAATATAGTTGTTCATCCTAGTGAATTGCGGGAGGATTTGAACAAATACATAAGAAAGATTAGTTTGAGATTAGTTTTTTATTGACACATATCATATTTGAGCAAATTGAAATAGTTTTTATTCATGTCAAAATTTGTTTTACCAGAAGCATTAAATGAAAATTTTGAATTGTTGGATATTCAGCTTGGTGCAGGTAATTATTAAAAATCAATTTCTATGCATAAAAAGTAGTTATTATTCAATACCAAAGACAATTCTAATAGCTAACTAACTATCAATGAATATATAAAAAATATTTGTTAAAATTTGATTCATATTAGGTACATATGGTATGGTTGTATTGGCAAAACATCGTATAACTGATGAAAATGTAATAAAATTTACTTGTTGGATATATTTTTAAATAAAAAAAATAGGTTGCTATAAAGATATTTAATAAAAAAATTATTGAATGTAATTTGCATTATATTGTTGCCATAAATAAATACTTTTATAATAAAAATTTTTTTAGTTAATATAAACTATTTTTTCGACAATTTTATTATATGACATTGAACTAATTTAATTGTAAAATATCTGATTAACAATGACCTATTTATTGGATTACTTTAAATTAAAAAATTATATTAAAAAATGTAAAATTGTAGATTATATATTAATTTATATTGAGTAATATTTGAGACATCTTTTAGAAAGAGTAACAATACTCATTCGATTATAATAGTTTTTTTTTATCAAACAAAAACTTAATATTATTTTATAATTTATTTTTAAAATATAAATAATTTTTGTAGAGAGATTTACCCAAAAGCATACGCTGAAGTTAAAGCCCTACATGCTCTATGTCATCAACATATTGTTCAATTATATTTGGTATAATGAGGATAACCGCTAATATTTTTTTAATAATGGAATACTTACCTGGTGGTGAGCTATTTGATTATATTGTAAGTAAAAACAAGAGTAAATGAGATGAGACGCTCGTTATAATATTTAGACAAGTAATTATATTTTAGGTGATTACTTATAACAATTATAAATTAGATTGTGTCCGCTGTTGCTTATATGCATGGGAAAAAATTATGTTCATCGTGATTTAAAACCAGAAAATATATTATTAGATGAATTTTCCTCTGTTAAAATAGTTGATTTTGGGCTTAGTACAAATCCACAAGGTGGTGTTGGTTCATTGTTGGAAACAAATTGTGGATCGTTAGCATATGCTGCGCCTGGTAATTTTTGTTGTATTTAAAGATACATTATTTTATAATTAATTTTTATTAGAATTATTAAGTAAAAAATATAAAGGAAATGAAGTAACTATACCTACTTTAAAATCTAGTTTTTGAGATATTTGTAGACGGATATATGGACTCTTGGTGTATTGTTATACGTAATTTTGGTTGGCGTTTTGCCGTACGATAGTGATTCCTATGAAACAACAATTACCAAAATTAAAGTATATTATTTTTTAAAATTATATATAAATTAAAAAAATAATTTTTTATGTTAATTTAAAAATTGATCCTATATAGTTAGATACATTTCTAGTTTAATTCAATAAAATAAAAAGAAATTCTCTAACTAATTTGATTTACTATTTTATTTATTTGATTTTAGTTTATGTTAATAAAATATAAAATAAATTTATTTGGACTATTTATAGACTTTATATATTTTTTTATAATGAATTAATTCAAAAATAATTTATTTATTAAATGGTTCTTTAAATAGACAATAAATGAATATAAATTCGTTTTTTTAATTTGAGAAACAAGTAAAAATTTTATTTGAGACTCTTCTAAACTTGATTTCTTAAATTTTTACTTTCTAAAGGCATGTTAACAATAATTTTTTTAAAATTAAAAACCATCTCATAGTATTAGGGATTACAAATGATCTAATTCTATCAAAATAATATATTTTGACATATTAGAACTTTTGTAATATAGAAGAAATTTAGTATTATTATAAAATAGCTAGTGGCTCTTTTTTTATTTTCAAGATAATATTGACTAATGAAAAAATGAAAAAATGAAAAATTTTAAAATTAGTTATATATTTTTATAAAAATCATAATTTGAAAGTATATATTAATTCTTAAAATAAGTTTCATTAATTTAATGATAAATTATAGGTGGGGCAAAGCTTTTTGATGGCTGTCCAACTTTCGGTCACTACTAGCGCCATGCTTTATTATGGTGTGCTTGTATTTAAAAAAATTTGTTAAAATATCTTTACATATTTTTTTTAATTATAAATTGAAAGAACGTGTAAAACAAAAATAAACTTAATTACCTAGTCAAGAGTAATCTAAATCTATGATGTAATGTAATGATCTTTATTAATTTAGTAATTATTCGCATGAATTAATATAGTTATTATTCTTATGAATTTATGTCAATATTATTTTTCCGGGTAATGCGCCCAAGGTTGAAAATTAAGTAGAAAATTTTTGATAATTAAGGCCGAGCGTGTTGAAAATTAAGTCGAGCGTGTTGGAAATTAAAATTGATTATTGTTGACAATTAAGTCGGGCATGTTCACAATTAAGTCGAGCGTGTTGATAATTAATTCGAACATGTTGACTAGTAAGTCGAGCATGTTGATATTTAAGTCGAAGATGTTGACAATTAAGTCGAGCTTGTTGAAAATTAATTCGAACATATTGAAAATATTTTCCACAAAAAAATTGTTGGTAAAACCTCAGTATAGGCACTTCATGTTTACGCATGCTCAAAATAAAAAACTATACTTAAAATGTTAGAAGTAATTAATTATTTATTTAGAGGTGCTAGATTTTAATAATTAATAATTAATTTTTGATATAAAATCCTCTTTCGCGCCAAATGGAATAAAAATTCACTTATGTACTCAAATTTGTGAGGCTTTGTATTCGTTTGTTTTGTTTTCAAAAACCGCCTCAGCTCGCTATAAATATTTTCCAGGTTCTGGGTGTGAACATTAGAATTTTTATGATTCAATTTTCATCATGTATAAACAACACGACACTCAATGTCGTTATCTGGCGAGAGTATTATGCGCCTTCCATCCATCCAAGTAGATTATAGATCATGCATTGGATGGTGTTGATCATTGTAACCTCACTACGGTCTTCAATAAGTTCAATTTTAGTTTTATGATCCATTGCTAAGACGTTCCACATCATCCTAAGAACCCTCCCTATGTCGTATTTTCTTCTTAAAATGACACTTTCATCGTTTCGCGGGTCCACCAATAGTTAAAAAATATATCCCGATTAAGGCATCGAGACATTATTTGCGTCAAAATCCAGACCTTGTCCGTACATGTTTGCTTTGAATAAGCAAAAAAAATTCTCCAGGATCAACTAGGGGGTACTTTTTTGACCTAGGTGCGGAAAAAGGGCGGTGTCAAAAAGCTTCAATTGCGAATTTTTTTTAAAGAATTGATATCGTCATATTGCAATTTTTTTTTTAAATATCTGAATAATTCTTGATTGGATTTTCTATTTTTCGAAACTGGATTAATTTTCATCCCCTTCAAAGCAAACAGACCATGAAACTCTCGAGGCAGGTAAATTTTTGCTCCTAAGGTATTACTTTGAACTTTCGACAGTAGATATTTTTTTCCAGTAGTTCGAGTAATCGCATAATTTATAAAAGACTTGATAATACACCCCAAAGCGCAAATATGAGGTTTCTATGCTAGGATTTGGCCAAAATTTTTGTTTTTATAATTTACTATTATATATAAAATATTAAGAAAAACATAAATATATAAAATAATAAAATGAAGCCCACTTATCTCTCCTATGTTTTCTAGAATAAGAATCTAAGGGTTATTTATTTTCCGCATGTCGAAAATAATTTTTACATAATATTATATCTTAAAACGCATCGTTCTTTTTAACATGTTAAGTTTTTTAACTTGTCCTACATCTAGCAACGTAGTTTTCGAGAATTAGTTTCAGCGCCGATATTTTACAGGAATTGTGCAAAATCAGGATAGTTATTCCAACGAAAGAAAAACTATAACTGCCAACATGATACTAAATTAAGGCAAAAACAGAGTGAATTTGCAAGAACATTAAACACTCTAAAGTCAACACTAAGTGTTATCGTAAAAGATTATAGAACATAAATTTTACGATTAAAAGATTAATGGGGGAAAAGTATCCAAAGTTGACAGATTCCATCAAACAGGATATTCTAATGTTGGAAGATGATTGTGCAACTATAATTGCATTTAATCTCACATATATACTGTATTTCGTAGCTTCCTAAGTTATTGAATATTAGTATGAAATATTAGGTAAATTTTTTAAAGGAGAAATTTGTGAAGCCGTTAAATTCGAACTAAGGATTTATGTGGACTGTTATACTTCTCTATTCAAATAGATGACAGATATAGTAAACTTACTGTTGTCGTAAGATGCCAATTTCCGCGACATATGCTTAATAGGTCACTACAAAAACACACTCCAATCACTGTAATATAGACCTCTTGAGAAGATGTAATGATTTTGATAGCTATCAGCGCTATCAAAGTAATACACTGTGAAACAATATATGAAAGTGGAACACCCGAAATTTTTCAGCAATTTTTAAAAATTATTTTAAACATCCTTGAAAATGAATGTGATGAGTATGTTATTGTTTTGGATAGTGCGCTGCTTCATAACTACACTTAACTGTTCTGTATTAAATATCGATATGAGAAAAATTATTTACAAAGATATTCACCTTTTTTTGAATCCTTGTAAAGAGGTGTTGTCTCAAATAAAATCAAGTGTACGAAGTCTAGGTCCAATTTTTTGTAGAAATAACCTACCAAAGACAATGGCTGGTGCGAATATTGTGGAAGAAAGACACTTGAAAAATTATTTTTAACACTCGAAACAATTTTTCTTTAGATGCTCTTCAGTTGAACGACATTGCAGAGAATTATGTATTTCATTTCATTTTATTTTATTATTTTTTTTATATTTACTATATAAAAAAAAATTATATCAAAATAATAAAAATTTGTTAGCGCAAAATATTTTTTTCATGTTCTGCTTTGATTATCAACGAGTTCAACCTTTTACGCAAAACCCGGTAGAATGTGATTGATGCTATTAGAATCATTAGAATGCTAATAGATGGTAATTAGATGCTATTAGAATCATTAGAATACTAATAGATGCTATTCAGAATCATTAGAATACTAATAGATGCTAATAGATGCTATTATAGAATCATTAGAATACTAATAGATGCTAATAGATGCTATTAGAATCATTAGAATACTAATAGATGCTAATTGATGCTATTAGAATACTAATAGATGCTAATAGATGCTATTAGAATCATTAGAATACTAATAGATGCTAATAGATGCTATTAGAATCATTAGAATACTAATAGATGCTAATAGATGCTATTAGAATCATTAGAATACTAATAGATGCTAATAGATGCTATTAGAATCATTAGAATACTAATAGGTGCTAATTGATGCTTCTAGAATTATGATAAAGCTAACTTTAACACCAGTACTTGCATATATTTTTTTCTATAGCTGATTTTTTTCGTTCAAAAATATCAAAAATATCCCAAGTTTTAAAAACTTTGAGTCATCCTATCACCGAGCTATATTTTTTTTTAAAAATTAGCCAAAAATTGTATTTCAATCATTTCTGTTTATAGAATTTGTTACCCGCAATGACTTTATAATCCAATAGATTTTTTATATGGGACATTTTAACAATTATGTACATAATTATATACCTATTATTTTGTAAGAATTATCATAATTTTAGAGTATGAATTAAAAATTTTTATGGATTTTTAATGGTGATTTATTTTTTCTATCAGAATTTTTTTTATAAATCGCTTTGTAGAGTAGTATATTTTAATTTCTCAAGATTTTACTATCACTTATTGTTCTTTGATTATTTATTTATACACCTTTTTATATTCTTCATTAATATATTTACTTATATCTATAAATAAATTTATTTTGAAAATTTATAATGTATATTTAGTCTGCTGATTTTTATACCCCTGAAGAATTGTCACAAGGTTTTATTTTTTCTTAAGAAATAATTTTTGATATATTTTAGACGCTCAAAATTTACTTGCAAAAATGATGTGTGTAGATACTTCAAAAAGAATTACCATATGGGAGTTGCTAAGTGATCAGTGGCTTCAGCACGGTTTCGGGGCTCCAGTCGAATGGATTAGTAAAACTGAAGTATTAACTTATCATCATTTTTATCTATAAACATTTATTAAAATCTATAATTACTTTTCAATAGAAAACTAAATTAGAACTTCCTATTATCGAATCATTATCCAAACGTTATACGATTCCTATATCAGAAAATAAAAAAAACAACTAGATGAAGTAAATATTTAAACTTATTTTATCATTAATTAATTTTTGTTTTAAATAGAGAATTTTGTCAAATATTACATGCCACTACTATCTTGCAGTTAGATAGAATGACAAGATGCTTAGCTGATAGCTTTGTTGATGCATCAACATATAGAAATACCAAGTTAGTAGTTTTCGATGTGTAGCAGTGGTGGTAGATATATCTAAGTCATGTTTTATAATTATATTTTAATCAAAATACATTACTAATTTATTGAAATGATTGTAAATTAATTTTTAATTTTCTATCATCCAAAAAATGAGATTATAAATTCTAGCCATGACTCATTAAAATATTGTTCCCATATTTAAGCGACATTTTTATATTTTCCTAATATAGAGTGAGCATGAATGTAATATAATTTAATCATTTTAAATAAGTTAATAAAATTGTAGTATATTGTCATAATTTTTATATCATGACTTGATTTAGTGTATAGAATGTTTTGATTTTTAAAGCTTAGTGTATAGAATGTTTTGATTTTTAAAGCATTTTTTTTAGGGTAGGCAAATATATTTCTTAAATAAGTATCATGTTTTTTTTAGCTACTTAAAGTTAACTTAGCTGTTGTACCTCATGAGACATTTAATTAAAAAAATAAAGTCTCAGTTTTTAATTACAAAATGATTGATTACTGTTACTATTATATTCACTATCGATTTTTTGGATTTTAATTTTGCTTGTGTATTTACTCGTGATCAATATTTTACGGTAGTTATATTTTCCCACAAATAGAATAAAAGATTAGAATACTTTATATGTTTTTGTATAAATCCTAAAAAAATACTACATAAAACTCTATTTAGGGTTATGTCATCTTTTATCTACATTTCATGACTTTATTAAATATGTTGATTATAAGATCATTATTACAATAGCTATGAATTATATTAAAAATTACCCTATTATACTCATCTTATGCTATATTTAGTTTATAACAATTGAAATTTTAGCTTTTTAAAAATGTAATAATCAATCATTCTTGTTAAAAATTAAATCAAAGTTATGCATTACTTATTAGTTATGTTTTTAGTGATTTCTTAAGTATATGTAGGTTTTTTGTGATATCGTGAATTTTTACGTCTATATATTTTAATGCAATTTTTTTACCATTATTAAAAATATATTTGAATATCGTAAAGTTAGTAATTACTTTTTAGAAATCGTTCAACATCATTTTCAGATGACACTCTTAACGATTTGGAATTTTCTAGATGTAAACACACATATACTCCAATGAAACTGATTTCCAACAAAGCTGAGTGTATTTTAAAATTATACATTTTTTTTTACTATTCCTATAAAAATACATATAAATTAGTTTCTATATATGACGATTCATTTGAAAAACACGTTACACTTAAAAATCATACTCCCCTTCACCAAAAGTTTTGTATTCTAAAAATGATAATACTTCTAAAATGTAATGATCTATTACATTTTGATATTTATTCCTTCATTATAAATATTTTTCTATTCTAGGGCTTTTGATGACAATTTTAACATATCATTTAATCGATCTCATATGAATTATAATTACTTTGGATGATATCAATAGATTCAAAGATAAAAGTCTTCCTGTTAAATCATCAAAAAAATGTTCCAAAGGTGATAGTAGTATACTTCCGCCCACAAGACGTTATAATGATGAAAACACACTACCTACAGATAATAAACCTAAGAAAAATGTATTTATTATAGTGTATGATCGCAGTTGATTGTGATATTTTCCCTAGTTTCTTGACAGACTTGTGGGTGCATTCCATTCAAAAAAATTGGGAATGAATGTATGGGGTGATAAAAATAAGAAACACAACAACGTAGTTTGGACTGAATTTCAGACCCCCTGAAGAGGCTCTATCTGTGATAACGGAAACTTTTTATTTGCTAACTAAACGTGGACTAGTTCAAAATTTTGAAATTAAAAATAAAACATTTCGTTGTAAATGTCGATATGGTCAAGGGTTAAAGACTACAATAGAACTTGAAGTGGTTAATTCAAAGAAAAAAGGGGTCGGTATTCGCAGAAAACGTATTAGTGGAGACTCATGGGCTTATATCAATATCTGTAAAACACTGTTCAATTCCTGCTCAATTAATGTTGATAATGAATAATATACAATGTCTAATTTACATTTGTTTTTAATATATTCGTTTGATATTATTTTTTAAATAAATAATAAGTATGCTGTCAATTATTGTAAAGTAATTTGTTGCAATAATTTTAACGGCAATGAAATCATTTTTTTCCTCGCATCGGTATAGAACTTTTATTTTACGTTGAGAGTAGTATTTTTTACATATTAAAATATTTTTTATATTTTAATTCAATTTCTTCCATTATTGTATACTTTTTATGAAATTATATGCAAATAGGGATAAAGATGAAGATCGTTTATTATAATGTGCTGATAATGTAATTAATAAAGAATCATCGTATGTAATATAAAATACTGAGTCTTTATTAGTGTTTCTGAATAAGTTATATTAAATTTAGGGATTTTTTGTCTTAGATTTCTAGAAATATTTCCTTATGCAGAAAACTTAAACTATAATTATCTTTTAAACTACTTTTGGTGTTTTTTATTATAATAAAGCTAATATTATATAAAAAGCGATGCTAAGAAAAGTAGGGGCAGCTTGATTGATATAAATAATATATCATCTTATATAAATTTTTACGAGTATTATGTAAAATTTAAATATCAAAAAATCTTTTGTCAGCACTTTGTGTGAATAAATCTATTTGTAATTAATATTTTAAAAGTTTTTTATGATAAAATATTGAAAATTTTGTAAATATATGTGCGATTGATTATTATTAGATTTTTATAATAAAACGCTAAAAAAATTTAAAGGATTCATAATATTATTTATTGTCAAAAAATTTATTCGTGAAATAAAAATTACTATTCTGGCAATTATAATAAAAAATTTTTATTAAAATCGTTTAAAGTGTACTTAATTTATGTGTGCCTATTTGCTATTCTGTTATGCTGGATCCCAGAAAACATCGCATCGAATCATATTACCATTTACTCTTATGACTAAGCACATAATTTGAGAAGTTTTTTTAAAATTAAACATTCTTACATATAAAACACAATCTTTGATTTATTACATTGAGATGATAATACTTTAATTTTTTTTTAATTTTAGTTAAAAATATGAAAAATCAGAACTAATAATACCATTGCCAAATAAAACTTTTTCTTACTGGATCAGGTGCTCTAAAATATTAAGATGATTCGTATATCACTAGCTAAATTTTGTTTTTAAGTAATTGATTCGCTTTTACTAAAATAGCTTTTTATATACTTTAATAATATAAAATTAACAAAAATGATTAACATTTAATTAAACAGTGTATTTTTCTAAAGTAAAATATACTATTAATGGTAATAATGACTTCATGTTAGTAAAAGCGATACCATTAAAACAATGGACAATAGATGTGAAGTTTTAAAATTATGTTATATACTGTAATAGCTTATTAAAGTTTTCTATAAAGGTAATATGCTCTTCATGCATAAGACTATGAAATTTCAATTTCATGGGCTCAAATCCGGAGCCATTTATCTGATCATGTATATTCCACAGTTTGTAATGAGTAGAAAAGCTATTATGATTGCATAATTTATATAAAAAATGACGGATCATAATGTTTCATGGAGGTAGTATGCTGAAGGATTGAAAATGGGTACATATGTGATAGAGTAAAGAGAATAAATATATGGCTGGTTGAGGTGATTTCTCTAGAGCAAACATGCAATATATAAAGGGGTTGTGGTTTTATACATGCCACAAGGTTGGTGTTGGTTACTAGGTGAGAATCCCAATAAATGGAAGAATAATATTTCATTTTATAAAGGCGACTGAGAATACTACTAATTAAACCATAAAGCGATCTCTCGATAAATGTTGACGCACGCGCATTTATATAACATTTAATACAAAAAGATAGTCTTTATTGAATAACTAATCAAGATTATACTTATATAATTTTACCATAAGTTTTAAAAAGATTTTTGTGTAATGGGAATGATGTTTTGCACATATTTTAGATTGTGTTTACTTTAATTAGGTATTTTGATCTTGATTCAATATAAAACTTCACCGCCTTGTTTTTAATAACATTTTCAACATTTATTTAGTTAAATTTTACGTTATATAAGAGTAACGTTGAATCCGAATGACTTTGTTATAATTTTTTGTAAAAATTATGGTCAAGAACCTTAGCAAAGCTTGAATCAAGTGCGGTTTTATTCAAAACTCAAAAATGAGCATATTAGGATTCCCTTGGATATTGTTTTTCTTTAAGTAATTAAAAAAAAAATAATATTGATGAACTTCAAGTAGTCTATAAAAGAGAGATGCAATTTTGGAATAATTTTCCTTTTGGGAATGTAAAGTTTCAACAATTCGTTTGGATATTCCTAAAAATATTTACCACCAATAAACAGATTTGGAATTTTCAAGATGATTCAATTCTTCCAAATACTCACCATGGCAAATCTATCTATTTTAATATCCAAAAATCAGAAAAACAAATATCTCTTATATAAAATTTTTATATTAAATTCCTCAAGATTTTTGGATGTACCAAGGATAATAGAATTTCTATTACTTACATCTTGAATTGTTTTATAGACTTCCTTATTTATAATTAGTATCTCGCATATTTTTGTTGGATTAGTAGCAGCTGAATAGACTCTGTGAATTGACCATGTTGTGTTTAATGTAATCTTCCTTATTTTGTTTGTTGAAAATACTTGAAATTGATGTTGTCGATTTCTACAATCAGATTTGCATAATTTAGCATTACATTTGACCTTTAGGCGGATCTGTTATTCAGTTTTATTTTACACAGTTATGTGTAAAATAGAAACAGTGCTTGTAAAATACAAAGTAACAAACATATTGACGTTCTAAATCAAATTATATTCATATAAACATGCATAGTTTGATGCTGGGTGATATCTTTTATATTGATAAGCGTGAAAATTTTGCTAATAGACAAAATTTGTTGTACATTTTACTATAAATAAATTTTAATTTTAAAATATATAACTAATGTCTATAGAAAATTCTTAAATAATTAATGAAAAAACAATTGCTATAATTTACAATTAAAAGATTTGGTGGAACTTTACTTAAAAGTAACCCATTAATTTAGTACACAGTCTATTGTCAAATTATACTAAATAAGTTAAAATATAAATAAAAAAAATACTTTAGCCTTTTTAATTTAAAATTATACAGTTCTTAGATCTATCCAAAAAAGTGAAAAAATTCCACTCTAAAATAAAAAGAAATATTTAAAAAATTATTTCACACTCAAACAAAACTAAGTTGGAGGGTTGTATTTTGTAATCACTAGAAAATCAAATATAACTAACTATCCTATATTTATTATAGTATAAAAAGCTTTTTATATTAAAACTATCATTCTCCAATGTTAAAATTTACAGTCAAAATAATCATAAACAGTATTGTAAAAGTAACTATAACAAAGCTTACATTTTGCACAAGTTGATAAAACACCATAGACGGATTATGGTAACATTTGTTGATTGAAATGTTATCTATAATATTGTATATAAAAAAGGATACTAGAAAACGTACAAACAAAAATTGTTACAAGAGATTTTGAACAAAATCTATCTTTAAAAATTTCGAATATAAGATTTCTAATTAATACATATCAAATATCCTAAGTTTGATTAATAAAATCAAACATTTTTCTGTGGAAATTCATAAGGAATAGAGAAAGTTTACTCTTAAAGATATTTTTTTAAAACATTTGTTATAATGTATAGGTGAAAATATTGAGCCATTCATTTTTAAACAAAAAATTATCCAGAGGGAGTCAAAATGTGGAAAATATGATAAATAGTGAGAACATTCAGTGATTGTGACCTTAAAGATTATCGCTGAAAGTTAATGAAATAATGTATAACTACTAACGACAATCATTAAATTGCATTTTCATATTTCCTTATGAAATATAAAGCAGCAGTGATGACTAAATTCATTATTAAAAAAAAGTGCTTTCGCCAATTCCTATTTTCGAAGAAATAATAACTCTACACGGATGAAAGAATGGTCAAGTGTTGCCGAGGGCGCATGTACGATAAGCATAAAAACTGTTCGCATGAGACAGTGCTAATGCTGTTTCATGGTATTATTAGTCGATTTTATGTTTTAAAATACTTCTTAAATAAATGGATTAAAGAACTAATGTGTTAGAAGAAATATTTTTCAACGAAAAATTCAATTTTTTGATTATGCCAAAATTGAAATTATGCCGACCGATTATTTATTGCGTCAGAAAAAATCAATCTTCTGGAGTTAAAGAATACTCACAATTATATTTTATCTGAGAATGGTATTTCACAAAGATTATTATTGTCATCGGTCAAAAATTCTTATTCGACAAATAAACTTTACTTACTACCAACTAATATTTTTGTTAGGTCTGTGTGATGCTGATATTTTATATAGAGTAATATATATATATAAATATTACTAAAATTGGATGAGAACATCTAATTTTACTGAAAATAGAAAAATTCAGATGTACTTAATATTACGATTCTCCGTGATAAACATTTTTGTATTTTCGATTCTGGACTAATTAATAAAAATCTTGTCGTATAAATACCCCAATATAAGTCACAGAATTCCCATGTATTGGTTGCATACGGTGTATTTAAAGCAAGCTGTAATGAATTCAGCATATATTTTTTTACGGAAAAAGATCGTGCAACGTCTCTTTTTTTTAATATATATTTTGCTGAAAAAAAAAAACAATGACTTTTTTAAAGAACTTTAAATAATCAGAAAAAATTTAAATTAAACTTTTTAAAATTAATAGTCATTAGACTAGAGTCTCTGTTGTTCTTAACTAAAAAAAACAAAGTCAAAAACGTATCGCTGTATTTTTCATTTTGGGCAGATTATTTAGCAAAAATTCTGGAAAATATGATTTTCCAACAGATTTGTAACAATATTAAATTAAGGTTTTGTGCAAAATGTTGAATTTCTTTTAATTATAGAGTAAAATTTATTGGTACAGAATATTGTGCTGTATAGGTTAAGTTGGTAAAACATGCTTCATTAAACGCTCTAGCACCCGCAGCAGACTCCATCATTCACACACACACCCAACTTTGGCTTATTATTCTTCTATAATGTGAGTTTAACCCACAAAACATCTTCGTTTGGGGGGGAGGGGGGGAAACCACTACCCTTGACCTATTGATCCATCGTACGTTGGCTCCAGGGGGATTAACTCAACGGAGGCAGGAATTTACTGTTGCGTCCTACTGCATCAGCACTCGACTTCATACTTCTATCTTGCTTACTCTTACCACCAACACAGACTATAATTTTTGAAGAACTAAGCAATTACCCACTATGTTCATACTAACCTCTACGATTTAGGGATACGAATCACTAGAAACAGTGGGTGCCACCTGATCATTAGGATCATGGACTCGTGAACACTAGCCTATACCACTAGTCCAATTGTCCGTCGTAACATGTTCGACTCCTTTAGCATTTTTTACCTATAAAATGTGTAGATACAGAATGAAAATTTTTTTATTGAATAAGTGAAATTTAACAGAAAATTTAATAAATTTTTTTAGTTGTATTAAAACTAATTATCAAAAAGGAACCAAATATTCAATTAGCTCATTAAATGCACGTCAAAGAGTTTTTGATTATATTTTTCTAACGTCCTACTCTGCTGATGTGTTAAATTGGCACTTCCACTCATGATTTAATCAATGCCATCCTGGTATTTTAATATTTTAAAGAAAAGAAACGCAACAAACTAACCAATGTTGAGAACGAAATAGAACACCGGACGGCATATCAATTAAGCGCTAAC
>NW_027255021.1:0-62110 GCF_042242105.1 Pempheris klunzingeri
GTTGGGTTATGGTTAACCTCTGTTGACCCTTTCATCATGTATACCCCATTTAGGGATTCTGTTGGGGTCACCGGCCCGTCCCGGTCGCCCCGCGCGCCAGCAGCATCGGTCTGTTGGGATAGAGGGAGAATAGTGTCAGGAATGAAAACAGAAGTATTGGAGCGGGTGTTTAGTGTAATTGTGTCCAGAACCTGTGAAGTAATGGGTTTGCTGTGTGGTGGGAGATGTACTTGGGCTGTAGTGTGTGTAGTTGCTATGGAGTGGGTGGAAAAAGGGGGAGTTGGAGGTAGAATGGGTGAAATTATAGAGGTAGAGGTTATGGTGTGAGTGTCGTCCTTAGTGGGCAGGGGTCCCCAGGTCACCTTCCTCGTCCTCTGGGGTTGCGGAGTGGAGGTGGCTGGTTCTGTAGGATGCGGTGGCTGTTGTTGGGCTGATGTGGATTGGATGAATGAAAGAGTCTGTTGTCGAGATTTGGCAGGGCCGGTTCTTGGAGGTGTGGTACCAGGTTTGGTCTGCTGGTGGGGGGTGGATGTCCGGGTCCTGTAGATGGGGTGGGTTATTGAGAGTAAATTACCTTCGTCTGATGGGGTCTGTTGTGTCCGTTGGTGAGCTGGAGTGGAGACTGGTGCTGGCGTAGCATGGGATGAGGGGAGATTATGTGGAGCCTGTGGTTTGGGTAATGGTGGGAAGTCCGGTTCCGGGGCTTCTGGGATGGTGGGTAGTGGATTGTCCGGTCTGCTTCTATTGTTTGGGTCCGGGTGTGGTCACGATTGGTGGTGGTGGCGGTGGTGATGTTGGTGATGGATCTGGTCTGCTGTTGTAGAATGTGTTGGGTTTCCTTTAAGGTCTCCGCCGTCAGCCTGGGCCGTATCGTTTGTGGGCCAGCCGGTGGCTATCTGTAGAGCTATTGGGTTATGGGGAGTGGTGGCTAGCGTTGGCTATGGCAGTGGTGTAATGTTCCTGGAGAATGGTGATTGTATTGAGCATCCACTGTGTGGTGTTTGTATGAATTTTGTTGCGTGTTTCTGTAGTGGGTGTGGATGGTTTGATGAAATCTGTTAGCCGGGTTATTTGGCGTAACATGCCTGGTGGAAAAGTGCCTGAAGTGAGTGCTGTGTCCATTATGCGTTTGTGGTGTATGGCCTGAATGAGCTTGAAGTGTAGTTTACTGGTGTGTCTGGTTTCTGGATCTGGTGGCTGGGTGAGTGTGTGTGTCTGTGTGTGGTAGTGTTGTCTGGTGGTGTGATGTCTGTTGGGTGCGTGTATGCGAGTGGCCATCAGTGGTTGTGGTGTCTGGTGAGGTGCAGGGCCATTCTCAGCCCTGCTCCTAGGCCCAGCCCCGGCCTTGTGTGTAAAAAACATTACGTGTAGAGGGCTCTTACCTTGGTGCCGCAGACGGTGGTCTCCTCTCTTGGGGGATGGTGGTCCAGGCCCGGCCGCGTTGTAGTCCTGGAGAGGTTTTGGATCTTGGCCGGGTGGAGGTTGTAGTCCCCGTTATGGTCGCCAGTGGTTGGTGTTAAAGGCAATTAAAAGAGTCTCTTTTTGCCAGTTGGCTCCAGGTGGTTAAAAGGAGGAGAGTTTATCCGGGCGTTTAAAAAGGGTCGAGCCCCCCCACTTGGTTAAAATTAAGTTTTATTAATTTAAAAGGTGTAAAACACTGGTAGAGGTGTTTGTACACTGTTAAAAGGTGCTAAAACACTGCTGATAAAGTGCTAAAACCCATAGAACAAACACTAAAAACACTGCTCAAAAAAAGAGTGCTAAAAATGCTGTCAAGGGTTTAAAAGACACGATCCCAGAGTGTAAAACACCGTTAAAAAGTGCAAATGCACTGTTAAAAATCCAATGCAAAAGTAAAAAAAGGACTTACAGGCTGTGCAGAGGAGCAGGTCCCGACGTTTCGCAGCTGAGTGCTGCTTCTTCAGGGGATAGCTGAGAATGGCCCAGTTGTCTGTATATGACTGTTGGGAAGAGGGAGGTGAGTCCCTTCCCAAGAGTCAATTAGCCAATGAGAGTGTGGGTGGTGTAGAATGATTGGAGAAAGGGAGGGTGTGGTCCGTGTGCTTGGGCGGGAAGAAGGTAGCCAAGGATCTGATTGGGTGTATGTGTGGATTTTTGGAGGGAAGGTTTTGGATTGGCTGTGGAAGGGGGTGTGTGCCCGTGGGTGAAGATGAAGAGTGTGAAGAGTCTGATGCCAGGTGTTCCAGAGTGTAGCTCAATCGGCTGGGCTGGGGATTGCGGCAAGAGGGACCCGGGTTCGAGTCCCGCCGGTCCCCAACCCAGACATCTTGCGTATGGGGGAAAAAAAAGAGGGGAGGAGGGAGGGAAGGCTGCGTCCTGTAGCTGGGGTTCAGTAGATTTATGTAAGTTTTTTTGGGAGTGAGATTCTGGAGGAAAGGAGAGATGATTGATTGATCTTGTGTATGTGTGTGTGTGTGAGTGTGTGTGTGTATATGTTTTGGAATGTGTGTGAGAAAGAAAACTGGTGTAGGAGTGTGTTGAGGTGTAGCTCACCGGGCCGGGCCAAGGGCCCCCGCGCAGGAGGCCCAGGTTTGAGTCCCGCCAGGTCCCAGGTCCGACAGCAGAGACCTTTTGCCGGGATGGTTATTGTAGCGATGAGTGCTGATCAGTGGCTCTGGCAGGGTTAGGTTTGGGTTGGGGTTGGGGTTTAGGGAGTCCAAATAGGATAGGGTGCACGGGCCTACTGATCTGCAGGATGGTGTAGTGGTGGAGGTGGCGGTCATCCACACCAGGGACCCGGGATCAATCCCCAGGCAGAGCACAGCAGGAGGAAGAGGGAGAACGGCCCACCGAGACAACCGCTAACAAAAATTATTAATGCCAAAATAATTTTGGTAATGAAATAAATGTGGGCTTAGAGTTGGGGCCGCCCGTCCAGCG
The DNA here is from genome assembly GCF_042242105.1 of Pempheris klunzingeri. Taxonomy (NCBI): domain Eukaryota; kingdom Metazoa; phylum Chordata; class Actinopteri; order Acropomatiformes; family Pempheridae; genus Pempheris; species Pempheris klunzingeri. Next base: position 2,902 of record NW_027255021.1, read on the forward strand.
GTGGCCCTTCAAATCCAAGATCATTAAGGTCCCCCTGGAATGGCGGTCTCAAGTCTGTGAATCCAAATTCACTCTGGTCTCCCCCTCCCTCCTCGGGAGCAAAGGTCCCCGTTTTCCGGGTCAAAGGTCAAAGGACCAATGATTTTGGAGTTCTTGGTGGAGGATGTTGGACCGGCCGACCTTCCCCCTGTTTGGGAGTTGTTGAAGTGTATGAGTATGTGTGTTTGTGTCAGTGTGGTGGGAGATGGGAAGGAAGGAGGATAGAGGGAGGTGAAGAATTGGTCCTGGTGGTTAGGGGAACAGAGGGGTGGGAGGAATTAGGTTTTGGGGAAGGTAGGGTTAAGGTTAGGGGAAGGGCTTGGAGGGGGGTTCAAGTGGAAAGAGGGAGGAAGGAGGATATGAGATAAAAAAAAGGGGGGGATTTGGGGTGGTGGGGGAACAGGTCCTGGTAAGGTGAGGGAGATGGAAGCAAGGTTAAGGTTAGGGAAAGGGGAAGGGGGCGGGGTTAAGGTTAGGAAAAGGGAAAGGGGGCAGGGTTAGGTTTGGGAAGAGGAATGGGAACCAGGGTTGAGGTTTGGGGTAAGGGGAAGGGGACGGGACAGGGTTAAGGTTAGGGGAAGGGGGACCAGGGTTAAGGTTGGGGAAAAGAGGGAGGGGGGCGGGGTTAAGGTTAGGGAATAGGGGAAGGAGGCATGGTTAAGGTTGGGGAAGAGGAGAAGGAAACAAGGTTAAGGTTTGGGATAGGGGGAAGGGGCAGGGTTAAGGTTAGGGAAAGGGGGAAAGGGGCGGGGTTAAGGTGAGGGAAGAGGAAAGGGAACCAGGGTTAAGGTTAGGGATAGGGGGAAGGGGCAGGGTTAAGATTAGGGAAGAGGGGAAAGGGGCAGGGTTAAGGTTAGGGAAGAGGAGAAGAAACCAGGGTTATGGTTAGGGAAGAGGGGAAGGGGAGGGGGTTAAGGTTAGGGAAAAGGGGAGGGGGGTAGGGTTATGGCTTGAGGATGGGAAATAGGTGGAGTTTTGGGGAGGGGGAAAGGGTTAAGGTTAGGGGAAGGGCTTGGAAAGGGGATCAGGTAGATGGAGGGAGGATAAGGAGGAAAGGGTATGAAGAGGGGGGGGGGGGGGGGGGGGGGGGGAAGGAAGAGTGGGCGGGATTTAGGTGAGGAGAGAAGATGAGGAAGGGTTAAGGTAAGGGAAAAAGGGGGGAAGGGGGCGGGGTTAAGGTTAGGGAAGAGGGAAGGGGGGCGGGATTAAGTCTTAAAGAGGAAAAAAAAGGGGGAAGTTAGGGTAAGGGAAAGAGGGGGATGGTCAGTCTGTGTAGGAAAAGGAGGAAATGGAGCCACAGGTACCTGGTCCGGTGTCATCCAGTGTTGTGCGCCAGTGCTGTAAGATCCGGTTAGCTGTAGTGGAAGTCCAGTGGATGTGGTCTGCATCTGTGGTGAATTCGGTGGGGGGGATTGTGCTGAGTGTGTGGACGTGTTTGGTCATTGCGTTGTTTATTATTCTAATGTTGTTTTGTTGTCTGGATGTGAGGTGAGGTGAGTAATGTATGAGAGGAAAAAAGAGGGCGGCGTTGGGGAAGGTCAGCCTGGCCTGGCGGAACAGAGCCTTGAGCTGTTTGATGGTGGTCTGCCTAGGGTCCTGGTCCCTGTTGTAGATGCCTATGGAGATAAGGACGGTCATGGTGAAGGGATTGGGAGTGGCTTTTTCACATACCTTCAGGAAGTGATAGGCAGTGGCCTCGGGGTAACTGTCCAGTTGTGTTTCCGGTAGGCAGTTCTCCGTGATGCGACCGATGTTGGTGTCTCCGAGTATGAGTATGGGTTGTTTGGCGATGAAGTTCCAGTCCTGGATATTGCGATGTGGGCGTGTCAGATGAATCTTGGGTGGATAGGTGTTTTGGTGGGGGAGTTCCTCGTAGGGGTCCGGATGTTCTCGAATGAAGGTGGAGAGAGGGGGTGGGGAAGGAAGGTATAGTGTGGAATCATGGCTGTAGTTAAGAGAAGAAGGAGCAGGGGAGATAGTCTGAGGAGAAGGTGAAGAGTCAGCTGGGGGAGGTTGTGTATTAAAGGGAAAAGAAGAGAGAGTGGATTTGTGGGGGGGAGGAGGGAAACTGGGGTGGGGTAGATGAGCTGAGGAGGAGGGTGGATAGATTGGAGGTGGGAGAGAGGATGGAGTAGGTTTGGAGACGTGGGAGGAGGAGAGAGAGGGTGAACGTGGAGGATGGTCAGGGTCTGGACATTCCAGTGTGCTGGCCCCCGGGGCGAGGGGAGCGGACCGATCGACCCCCCCTGGTGGTAGAGTAGGGGATTCAGATTGGGTTGTGGTTGGGTTATGGTTAACCTCTGTTGACCCTTTCATCATGTATACCCCATTTAGGGATTCTGTTGGGGTCACCGGCCCGTCCCGGTCGCCCCGCGCGCCAGCAGCATCGGTCTGTTGGGATAGAGGGAGAATAGTGTCAGGAATGAAAACAGAAGTATTGGAGCGGGTGTTTAGTGTAATTGTGTCCAGAACCTGTGAAGTAATGGGTTTGCTGTGTGGTGGGAGATGTACTTGGGCTGTAGTGTGTGTAGTTGCTATGGAGTGGGTGGAAAAAGGGGGAGTTGGAGGTAGAATGGGTGAAATTATAGAGGTAGAGGTTATGGTGTGAGTGTCGTCCTTAGTGGGCAGGGGTCCCCAGGTCACCTTCCTCGTCCTCTGGGGTTGCGGAGTGGAGGTGGCTGGTTCTGTAGGATGCGGTGGCTGTTGTTGGGCTGATGTGGATTGGATGAATGAAAGAGTCTGTTGTCGAGATTTGGCAGGGCCGGTTCTTGGAGGTGTGGTACCAGGTTTGGTCTGCTGGTGGGGGGTGGATGTCCGGGTCCTGTAGATGGGGTGGGTTATTGAGAGTAAATTACCTTCGTCTGATGGGGTCTGTTGTGTCCGTTGGTGAGCTGGAGTGGAGACTGGTGCTGGCGTAGCATGGGATGAGGGGAGATTATGTGGAGCCTGTGGTTTGGGTAATGGTGGGAAGTCCGGTTCCGGGGCTTCTGGGATGGTGGGTAGTGGATTGTCCGGTCTGCTTCTATTGTTTGGGTCCGGGTGTGGTCCACGATTGGTGGTGGTGGCGGTGGTGATGTTGGTGATGGATCTGGTCTGCTGTTGTAGAATGTGTTGGGTGTCCTTTAAGGTCTCCGCCGTCAGCCTGGGGCCGTATCGTTTGTGGGCCCAGCCGGTGGCTATCTGTAGAGCTATTGGGTTATGGGGAGTGGTGGCTAGCGTGGCTATGGCAGTGGTGTAATGTTCCTGGAGAATGGTGATTGTATTGAGCATCCACTGTGTGGTGTTTGTATGAATTTTGTTGCGTGTTTCTGTAGTGGGTGTGGATGGTTTGATGAAATCTGTTAGCCGGGTTATTTGGCGTAACATGCCTGGTGGAAAAGTGCCTGAAGTGAGTGCTGTGTCCATTATGCGTTTGTGGTGTATGGCCTGAATGAGCTTGAAGTGTAGTTTACTGGTGTGTCTGGTTTCTGGATCTGGTGGCTGGGTGAGTGTGTGTGTCTGTGTGTGGTAGTGTTGTCTGGTGGTGTGATGTCTGTTGGGTGCGTGTATGCGAGTGGCCATCAGTGGTTGTGGTGTCTGGTGAGGTGCAGGGCCATTCTCAGCCCTGCTCCTAGGCCCAGCCCCGGCCTTGTGTGTAAAAAACATTACGTGTAGAGGGCTCTTACCTTGGTGCCGCAGACGGTGGTCTCCTCTCTTGGGGGATGGTGGTCCAGGCCCGGCCGCGTTGTAGTCCTGGAGAGGTTTTGGATCTTGGCCGGGTGGAGGTTGTAGTCCCCGTTATGGTCGCCAGTGGTTGGTGTTAAAGGCAATTAAAAGAGTCTCTTTTTGCCAGTTGGCTCCAGGTGGTTAAAAGGAGGAGAGTTTATCCGGGCGTTTAAAAAGGGTCGAGCCCCCCCACTTGGTTAAAATTAAGTTTTATTAATTTAAAAGGTGTAAAACACTGGTAGAGGTGTTTGTACACTGTTAAAAGGTGCTAAAACACTGCTGATAAAGTGCTAAAACCCATAGAACAAACACTAAAAACACTGCTCAAAAAAAGAGTGCTAAAAATGCTGTCAAGGGTTTAAAAGACACGATCCCAGAGTGTAAAACACCGTTAAAAAGTGCAAATGCACTGTTAAAAATCCAATGCAAAAGTAAAAAAAGGACTTACAGGCTGTGCAGAGGAGCAGGTCCCGACGTTTCGCAGCTGAGTGCTGCTTCTTCAGGGGATAGCTGAGAATGGCCCAGTTGTCTGTATATGACTGTTGGGAAGAGGGAGGTGAGTCCCTTCCCAAGAGTCAATTAGCCAATGAGAGTGTGGGTGGTGTAGAATGATTGGAGAAAGGGAGGGTGTGGTCCGTGTGCTTGGGCGGGAAGAAGGTAGCCAAGGATCTGATTGGGTGTATGTGTGGATTTTTGGAGGGAAGGTTTTGGATTGGCTGTGGAAGGGGGTGTGTGCCCGTGGGTGAAGATGAAGAGTGTGAAGAGTCTGATGCCAGGTGTTCCAGAGTGTAGCTCAATCGGCTGGGCTGGGGATTGCGGCAAGAGGGACCCGGGTTCGAGTCCCGCCGGTCCCCAACCCAGACATCTTGCGTATGGGGGAAAAAAAAGAGGGGAGGAGGGAGGGAAGGCTGCGTCCTGTAGCTGGGGTTCAGTAGATTTATGTAAGTTTTTTTGGGAGTGAGATTCTGGAGGAAAGGAGAGATGATTGATTGATCTTGTGTATGTGTGTGTGTGTGAGTGTGTGTGTGTATATGTTTTGGAATGTGTGTGAGAAAGAAAACTGGTGTAGGAGTGTGTTGAGGTGTAGCTCACCGGGCCGGGCCAAGGGCCCCCGCGCAGGAGGCCCAGGTTTGAGTCCCGCCAGGTCCCAGGTCCGACAGCAGAGACCTTTTGCCGGGATGGTTATTGTAGCGATGAGTGCTGATCAGTGGCTCTGGCAGGGTTAGGTTTGGGTTGGGGTTGGGGTTTAGGGAGTCCAAATAGGATAGGGTGCACGGGCCTACTGATCTGCAGGATGGTGTAGTGGTGGAGGTGGCGGTCATCCACACCAGGGACCCGGGATCAATCCCCAGGCAGAGCACAGCAGGAGGAAGAGGGAGAACGGCCCACCGAGACAACCGCTAACAAAAATTATTAATGCCAAAATAATTTTGGTAATGAAATAAATGTGGGCTTAGAGTTGGGGCCGCCCGTCCAGCGGTGGCCCTTCAAATCCAAGATCATTAAGGTCCCCCTGGAATGGCGGTCTCAAGTCTGTGAATCCAAATTCACTCTGGTCTCCCCCTCCCTCCTCGGGAGCAAAGGTCCCCGTTTTCCGGGTCAAAGGTCAAAGGACCAATGATTTTGGAGTTCTTGGTGGAGGATGTTGGACCGGCCGACCTTCCCCCTGTTTGGGAGTTGTTGAAGTGTATGAGTATGTGTGTTTGTGTCAGTGTGGTGGGAGATGGGAAGGAAGGAGGATAGAGGGAGGTGAAGAATTGGTCCTGGTGGTTAGGGGAACAGAGGGGTGGGAGGAATTAGGTTTTGGGGAAGGTAGGGTTAAGGTTAGGGGAAGGGCTTGGAGGGGGGTTCAAGTGGAAAGAGGGAGGAAGGAGGATATGAGATAAAAAAAAGGGGGGGATTTGGGGTGGTGGGGGAACAGGTCCTGGTAAGGTGAGGGAGATGGAAGCAAGGTTAAGGTTAGGGAAAGGGGAAGGGGGCGGGGTTAAGGTTAGGAAAAGGGAAAGGGGGCAGGGTTAGGTTTGGGAAGAGGAATGGGAACCAGGGTTGAGGTTTGGGGTAAGGGGAAGGGGACGGGACAGGGTTAAGGTTAGGGGAAGGGGGACCAGGGTTAAGGTTGGGGAAAAGAGGGAGGGGGGCGGGGTTAAGGTTAGGGAATAGGGGAAGGAGGCATGGTTAAGGTTGGGGAAGAGGAGAAGGAAACAAGGTTAAGGTTTGGGATAGGGGGAAGGGGCAGGGTTAAGGTTAGGGAAAGGGGGAAAGGGGCGGGGTTAAGGTGAGGGAAGAGGAAAGGGAACCAGGGTTAAGGTTAGGGATAGGGGGAAGGGGCAGGGTTAAGATTAGGGAAGAGGGGAAAGGGGCAGGGTTAAGGTTAGGGAAGAGGAGAAGAAACCAGGGTTATGGTTAGGGAAGAGGGGAAGGGGAGGGGGTTAAGGTTAGGGAAAAGGGGAGGGGGGTAGGGTTATGGCTTGAGGATGGGAAATAGGTGGAGTTTTGGGGAGGGGGAAAGGGTTAAGGTTAGGGGAAGGGCTTGGAAAGGGGATCAGGTAGATGGAGGGAGGATAAGGAGGAAAGGGTATGAAGAGGGGGGGGGGGGGGGGGGGGGGGGGGAAGGAAGAGTGGGCGGGATTTAGGTGAGGAGAGAAGATGAGGAAGGGTTAAGGTAAGGGAAAAAGGGGGGAAGGGGGCGGGGTTAAGGTTAGGGAAGAGGGAAGGGGGGCGGGATTAAGTCTTAAAGAGGAAAAAAAAGGGGGAAGTTAGGGTAAGGGAAAGAGGGGGATGGTCAGTCTGTGTAGGAAAAGGAGGAAATGGAGCCACAGGTACCTGGTCCGGTGTCATCCAGTGTTGTGCGCCAGTGCTGTAAGATCCGGTTAGCTGTAGTGGAAGTCCAGTGGATGTGGTCTGCATCTGTGGTGAATTCGGTGGGGGGGATTGTGCTGAGTGTGTGGACGTGTTTGGTCATTGCGTTGTTTATTATTCTAATGTTGTTTTGTTGTCTGGATGTGAGGTGAGGTGAGTAATGTATGAGAGGAAAAAAGAGGGCGGCGTTGGGGAAGGTCAGCCTGGCCTGGCGGAACAGAGCCTTGAGCTGTTTGATGGTGGTCTGCCTAGGGTCCTGGTCCCTGTTGTAGATGCCTATGGAGATAAGGACGGTCATGGTGAAGGGATTGGGAGTGGCTTTTTCACATACCTTCAGGAAGTGATAGGCAGTGGCCTCGGGGTAACTGTCCAGTTGTGTTTCCGGTAGGCAGTTCTCCGTGATGCGACCGATGTTGGTGTCTCCGAGTATGAGTATGGGTTGTTTGGCGATGAAGTTCCAGTCCTGGATATTGCGATGTGGGCGTGTCAGATGAATCTTGGGTGGATAGGTGTTTTGGTGGGGGAGTTCCTCGTAGGGGTCCGGATGTTCTCGAATGAAGGTGGAGAGAGGGGGTGGGGAAGGAAGGTATAGTGTGGAATCATGGCTGTAGTTAAGAGAAGAAGGAGCAGGGGAGATAGTCTGAGGAGAAGGTGAAGAGTCAGCTGGGGGAGGTTGTGTATTAAAGGGAAAAGAAGAGAGAGTGGATTTGTGGGGGGGAGGAGGGAAACTGGGGTGGGGTAGATGAGCTGAGGAGGAGGGTGGATAGATTGGAGGTGGGAGAGAGGATGGAGTAGGTTTGGAGACGTGGGAGGAGGAGAGAGAGGGTGAACGTGGAGGATGGTCAGGGTCTGGACATTCCAGTGTGCTGGCCCCCGGGGCGAGGGGAGCGGACCGATCGACCCCCCCTGGTGGTAGAGTAGGGGATTCAGATTGGGTTGTGGTTGGGTTATGGTTAACCTCTGTTGACCCTTTCATCATGTATACCCCATTTAGGGATTCTGTTGGGGTCACCGGCCCGTCCCGGTCGCCCCGCGCGCCAGCAGCATCGGTCTGTTGGGATAGAGGGAGAATAGTGTCAGGAATGAAAACAGAAGTATTGGAGCGGGTGTTTAGTGTAATTGTGTCCAGAACCTGTGAAGTAATGGGTTTGCTGTGTGGTGGGAGATGTACTTGGGCTGTAGTGTGTGTAGTTGCTATGGAGTGGGTGGAAAAAGGGGGAGTTGGAGGTAGAATGGGTGAAATTATAGAGGTAGAGGTTATGGTGTGAGTGTCGTCCTTAGTGGGCAGGGGTCCCCAGGTCACCTTCCTCGTCCTCTGGGGTTGCGGAGTGGAGGTGGCTGGTTCTGTAGGATGCGGTGGCTGTTGTTGGGCTGATGTGGATTGGATGAATGAAAGAGTCTGTTGTCGAGATTTGGCAGGGCCGGTTCTTGGAGGTGTGGTACCAGGTTTGGTCTGCTGGTGGGGGGTGGATGTCCGGGTCCTGTAGATGGGGTGGGTTATTGAGAGTAAATTACCTTCGTCTGATGGGGTCTGTTGTGTCCGTTGGTGAGCTGGAGTGGAGACTGGTGCTGGCGTAGCATGGGATGAGGGGAGATTATGTGGAGCCTGTGGTTTGGGTAATGGTGGGAAGTCCGGTTCCGGGGCTTCTGGGATGGTGGGTAGTGGATTGTCCGGTCTGCTTCTATTGTTTGGGTCCGGGTGTGGTCCACGATTGGTGGTGGTGGCGGTGGTGATGTTGGTGATGGATCTGGTCTGCTGTTGTAGAATGTGTTGGGTTTCCTTTAAGGTCTCCGCCGTCAGCCTGGGGCCGTATCGTTTGTGGGCCCAGCCGGTGGCTATCTGTAGAGCTATTGGGTTATGGGGAGTGGTGGCTAGCGTGGCTATGGCAGTGGTGTAATGTTCCTGGAGAATGGTGATTGTATTGAGCATCCACTGTGTGGTGTTTGTATGAATTTTGTTGCGTGTTTCTGTAGTGGGTGTGGATGGTTTGATGAAATCTGTTAGCCGGGTTATTTGGCGTAACATGCCTGGTGGAAAAGTGCCTGAAGTGAGTGCTGTGTCCATTATGCGTTTGTGGTGTATGGCCTGAATGAGCTTGAAGTGTAGTTTACTGGTGTGTCTGGTTTCTGGATCTGGTGGCTGGGTGAGTGTGTGTGTCTGTGTGTGGTAGTGTTGTCTGGTGGTGTGATGTCTGTTGGGTGCGTGTATGCGAGTGGCCATCAGTGGTTGTGGTGTCTGGTGAGGTGCAGGGCCATTCTCAGCCCTGCTCCTAGGCCCAGCCCCGGCCTTGTGTGTAAAAAACATTACGTGTAGAGGGCTCTTACCTTGGTGCCGCAGACGGTGGTCTCCTCTCTTGGGGGATGGTGGTCCAGGCCCGGCCGCGTTGTAGTCCTGGAGAGGTTTTGGATCTTGGCCGGGTGGAGGTTGTAGTCCCCGTTATGGTCGCCAGTGGTTGGTGTTAAAGGCAATTAAAAGAGTCTCTTTTTGCCAGTTGGCTCCAGGTGGTTAAAAGGAGGAGAGTTTATCCGGGCGTTTAAAAAGGGTCGAGCCCCCCCACTTGGTTAAAATTAAGTTTTATTAATTTAAAAGGTGTAAAACACTGGTAGAGGTGTTTGTACACTGTTAAAAGGTGCTAAAACACTGCTGATAAAGTGCTAAAACCCATAGAACAAACACTAAAAACACTGCTCAAAAAAAGAGTGCTAAAAATGCTGTCAAGGGTTTAAAAGACACGATCCCAGAGTGTAAAACACCGTTAAAAAGTGCAAATGCACTGTTAAAAATCCAATGCAAAAGTAAAAAAAGGACTTACAGGCTGTGCAGAGGAGCAGGTCCCGACGTTTCGCAGCTGAGTGCTGCTTCTTCAGGGGATAGCTGAGAATGGCCCAGTTGTCTGTATATGACTGTTGGGAAGAGGGAGGTGAGTCCCTTCCCAAGAGTCAATTAGCCAATGAGAGTGTGGGTGGTGTAGAATGATTGGAGAAAGGGAGGGTGTGGTCCGTGTGCTTGGGCGGGAAGAAGGTAGCCAAGGATCTGATTGGGTGTATGTGTGGATTTTTGGAGGGAAGGTTTTGGATTGGCTGTGGAAGGGGGTGTGTGCCCGTGGGTGAAGATGAAGAGTGTGAAGAGTCTGATGCCAGGTGTTCCAGAGTGTAGCTCAATCGGCTGGGCTGGGGATTGCGGCAAGAGGGACCCGGGTTCGAGTCCCGCCGGTCCCCAACCCAGACATCTTGCGTATGGGGGAAAAAAAAGAGGGGAGGAGGGAGGGAAGGCTGCGTCCTGTAGCTGGGGTTCAGTAGATTTATGTAAGTTTTTTTGGGAGTGAGATTCTGGAGGAAAGGAGAGATGATTGATTGATCTTGTGTATGTGTGTGTGTGTGAGTGTGTGTGTGTATATGTTTTGGAATGTGTGTGAGAAAGAAAACTGGTGTAGGAGTGTGTTGAGGTGTAGCTCACCGGGCCGGGCCAAGGGCCCCCGCGCAGGAGGCCCAGGTTTGAGTCCCGCCAGGTCCCAGGTCCGACAGCAGAGACCTTTTGCCGGGATGGTTATTGTAGCGATGAGTGCTGATCAGTGGCTCTGGCAGGGTTAGGTTTGGGTTGGGGTTGGGGTTTAGGGAGTCCAAATAGGATAGGGTGCACGGGCCTACTGATCTGCAGGATGGTGTAGTGGTGGAGGTGGCGGTCATCCACACCAGGGACCCGGGATCAATCCCCAGGCAGAGCACAGCAGGAGGAAGAGGGAGAACGGCCCACCGAGACAACCGCTAACAAAAATTATTAATGCCAAAATAATTTTGGTAATGAAATAAATGTGGGCTTAGAGTTGGGGCCGCCCGTCCAGCGGTGGCCCTTCAAATCCAAGATCATTAAGGTCCCCCTGGAATGGCGGTCTCAAGTCTGTGAATCCAAATTCACTCTGGTCTCCCCCTCCCTCCTCGGGAGCAAAGGTCCCCGTTTTCCGGGTCAAAGGTCAAAGGACCAATGATTTTGGAGTTCTTGGTGGAGGATGTTGGACCGGCCGACCTTCCCCCTGTTTGGGAGTTGTTGAAGTGTATGAGTATGTGTGTTTGTGTCAGTGTGGTGGGAGATGGGAAGGAAGGAGGATAGAGGGAGGTGAAGAATTGGTCCTGGTGGTTAGGGGAACAGAGGGGTGGGAGGAATTAGGTTTTGGGGAAGGTAGGGTTAAGGTTAGGGGAAGGGCTTGGAGGGGGGTTCAAGTGGAAAGAGGGAGGAAGGAGGATATGAGATAAAAAAAAGGGGGGGATTTGGGGTGGTGGGGGAACAGGTCCTGGTAAGGTGAGGGAGATGGAAGCAAGGTTAAGGTTAGGGAAAGGGGAAGGGGGCGGGGTTAAGGTTAGGAAAAGGGAAAGGGGGCAGGGTTAGGTTTGGGAAGAGGAATGGGAACCAGGGTTGAGGTTTGGGGTAAGGGGAAGGGGACGGGACAGGGTTAAGGTTAGGGGAAGGGGGACCAGGGTTAAGGTTGGGGAAAAGAGGGAGGGGGGCGGGGTTAAGGTTAGGGAATAGGGGAAGGAGGCATGGTTAAGGTTGGGGAAGAGGAGAAGGAAACAAGGTTAAGGTTTGGGATAGGGGGAAGGGGCAGGGTTAAGGTTAGGGAAAGGGGGAAAGGGGCGGGGTTAAGGTGAGGGAAGAGGAAAGGGAACCAGGGTTAAGGTTAGGGATAGGGGGAAGGGGCAGGGTTAAGATTAGGGAAGAGGGGAAAGGGGCAGGGTTAAGGTTAGGGAAGAGGAGAAGAAACCAGGGTTATGGTTAGGGAAGAGGGGAAGGGGAGGGGGTTAAGGTTAGGGAAAAGGGGAGGGGGGTAGGGTTATGGCTTGAGGATGGGAAATAGGTGGAGTTTTGGGGAGGGGGAAAGGGTTAAGGTTAGGGGAAGGGCTTGGAAAGGGGATCAGGTAGATGGAGGGAGGATAAGGAGGAAAGGGTATGAAGAGGGGGGGGGGGGGGGGGGGGGGGGGGAAGGAAGAGTGGGCGGGATTTAGGTGAGGAGAGAAGATGAGGAAGGGTTAAGGTAAGGGAAAAAGGGGGGAAGGGGGCGGGGTTAAGGTTAGGGAAGAGGGAAGGGGGGCGGGATTAAGTCTTAAAGAGGAAAAAAAAGGGGGAAGTTAGGGTAAGGGAAAGAGGGGGATGGTCAGTCTGTGTAGGAAAAGGAGGAAATGGAGCCACAGGTACCTGGTCCGGTGTCATCCAGTGTTGTGCGCCAGTGCTGTAAGATCCGGTTAGCTGTAGTGGAAGTCCAGTGGATGTGGTCTGCATCTGTGGTGAATTCGGTGGGGGGGATTGTGCTGAGTGTGTGGACGTGTTTGGTCATTGCGTTGTTTATTATTCTAATGTTGTTTTGTTGTCTGGATGTGAGGTGAGGTGAGTAATGTATGAGAGGAAAAAAGAGGGCGGCGTTGGGGAAGGTCAGCCTGGCCTGGCGGAACAGAGCCTTGAGCTGTTTGATGGTGGTCTGCCTAGGGTCCTGGTCCCTGTTGTAGATGCCTATGGAGATAAGGACGGTCATGGTGAAGGGATTGGGAGTGGCTTTTTCACATACCTTCAGGAAGTGATAGGCAGTGGCCTCGGGGTAACTGTCCAGTTGTGTTTCCGGTAGGCAGTTCTCCGTGATGCGACCGATGTTGGTGTCTCCGAGTATGAGTATGGGTTGTTTGGCGATGAAGTTCCAGTCCTGGATATTGCGATGTGGGCGTGTCAGATGAATCTTGGGTGGATAGGTGTTTTGGTGGGGGAGTTCCTCGTAGGGGTCCGGATGTTCTCGAATGAAGGTGGAGAGAGGGGGTGGGGAAGGAAGGTATAGTGTGGAATCATGGCTGTAGTTAAGAGAAGAAGGAGCAGGGGAGATAGTCTGAGGAGAAGGTGAAGAGTCAGCTGGGGGAGGTTGTGTATTAAAGGGAAAAGAAGAGAGAGTGGATTTGTGGGGGGGAGGAGGGAAACTGGGGTGGGGTAGATGAGCTGAGGAGGAGGGTGGATAGATTGGAGGTGGGAGAGAGGATGGAGTAGGTTTGGAGACGTGGGAGGAGGAGAGAGAGGGTGAACGTGGAGGATGGTCAGGGTCTGGACATTCCAGTGTGCTGGCCCCCGGGGCGAGGGGAGCGGACCGATCGACCCCCCCTGGTGGTAGAGTAGGGGATTCAGATTGGGTTGTGGTTGGGTTATGGTTAACCTCTGTTGACCCTTTCATCATGTATACCCCATTTAGGGATTCTGTTGGGGTCACCGGCCCGTCCCGGTCGCCCCGCGCGCCAGCAGCATCGGTCTGTTGGGATAGAGGGAGAATAGTGTCAGGAATGAAAACAGAAGTATTGGAGCGGGTGTTTAGTGTAATTGTGTCCAGAACCTGTGAAGTAATGGGTTTGCTGTGTGGTGGGAGATGTACTTGGGCTGTAGTGTGTGTAGTTGCTATGGAGTGGGTGGAAAAAGGGGGAGTTGGAGGTAGAATGGGTGAAATTATAGAGGTAGAGGTTATGGTGTGAGTGTCGTCCTTAGTGGGCAGGGGTCCCCAGGTCACCTTCCTCGTCCTCTGGGGTTGCGGAGTGGAGGTGGCTGGTTCTGTAGGATGCGGTGGCTGTTGTTGGGCTGATGTGGATTGGATGAATGAAAGAGTCTGTTGTCGAGATTTGGCAGGGCCGGTTCTTGGAGGTGTGGTACCAGGTTTGGTCTGCTGGTGGGGGGTGGATGTCCGGGTCCTGTAGATGGGGTGGGTTATTGAGAGTAAATTACCTTCGTCTGATGGGGTCTGTTGTGTCCGTTGGTGAGCTGGAGTGGAGACTGGTGCTGGCGTAGCATGGGATGAGGGGAGATTATGTGGAGCCTGTGGTTTGGGTAATGGTGGGAAGTCCGGTTCCGGGGCTTCTGGGATGGTGGGTAGTGGATTGTCCGGTCTGCTTCTATTGTTTGGGTCCGGGTGTGGTCCACGATTGGTGGTGGTGGCGGTGGTGATGTTGGTGATGGATCTGGTCTGCTGTTGTAGAATGTGTTGGGTTTCCTTTAAGGTCTCCGCCGTCAGCCTGGGGCCGTATCGTTTGTGGGCCCAGCCGGTGGCTATCTGTAGAGCTATTGGGTTATGGGGAGTGGTGGCTAGCGTGGCTATGGCAGTGGTGTAATGTTCCTGGAGAATGGTGATTGTATTGAGCATCCACTGTGTGGTGTTTGTATGAATTTTGTTGCGTGTTTCTGTAGTGGGTGTGGATGGTTTGATGAAATCTGTTAGCCGGGTTATTTGGCGTAACATGCCTGGTGGAAAAGTGCCTGAAGTGAGTGCTGTGTCCATTATGCGTTTGTGGTGTATGGCCTGAATGAGCTTGAAGTGTAGTTTACTGGTGTGTCTGGTTTCTGGATCTGGTGGCTGGGTGAGTGTGTGTGTCTGTGTGTGGTAGTGTTGTCTGGTGGTGTGATGTCTGTTGGGTGCGTGTATGCGAGTGGCCATCAGTGGTTGTGGTGTCTGGTGAGGTGCAGGGCCATTCTCAGCCCTGCTCCTAGGCCCAGCCCCGGCCTTGTGTGTAAAAAACATTACGTGTAGAGGGCTCTTACCTTGGTGCCGCAGACGGTGGTCTCCTCTCTTGGGGGATGGTGGTCCAGGCCCGGCCGCGTTGTAGTCCTGGAGAGGTTTTGGATCTTGGCCGGGTGGAGGTTGTAGTCCCCGTTATGGTCGCCAGTGGTTGGTGTTAAAGGCAATTAAAAGAGTCTCTTTTTGCCAGTTGGCTCCAGGTGGTTAAAAGGAGGAGAGTTTATCCGGGCGTTTAAAAAGGGTCGAGCCCCCCCACTTGGTTAAAATTAAGTTTTATTAATTTAAAAGGTGTAAAACACTGGTAGAGGTGTTTGTACACTGTTAAAAGGTGCTAAAACACTGCTGATAAAGTGCTAAAACCCATAGAACAAACACTAAAAACACTGCTCAAAAAAAGAGTGCTAAAAATGCTGTCAAGGGTTTAAAAGACACGATCCCAGAGTGTAAAACACCGTTAAAAAGTGCAAATGCACTGTTAAAAATCCAATGCAAAAGTAAAAAAAGGACTTACAGGCTGTGCAGAGGAGCAGGTCCCGACGTTTCGCAGCTGAGTGCTGCTTCTTCAGGGGATAGCTGAGAATGGCCCAGTTGTCTGTATATGACTGTTGGGAAGAGGGAGGTGAGTCCCTTCCCAAGAGTCAATTAGCCAATGAGAGTGTGGGTGGTGTAGAATGATTGGAGAAAGGGAGGGTGTGGTCCGTGTGCTTGGGCGGGAAGAAGGTAGCCAAGGATCTGATTGGGTGTATGTGTGGATTTTTGGAGGGAAGGTTTTGGATTGGCTGTGGAAGGGGGTGTGTGCCCGTGGGTGAAGATGAAGAGTGTGAAGAGTCTGATGCCAGGTGTTCCAGAGTGTAGCTCAATCGGCTGGGCTGGGGATTGCGGCAAGAGGGACCCGGGTTCGAGTCCCGCCGGTCCCCAACCCAGACATCTTGCGTATGGGGGAAAAAAAAGAGGGGAGGAGGGAGGGAAGGCTGCGTCCTGTAGCTGGGGTTCAGTAGATTTATGTAAGTTTTTTTGGGAGTGAGATTCTGGAGGAAAGGAGAGATGATTGATTGATCTTGTGTATGTGTGTGTGTGTGAGTGTGTGTGTGTATATGTTTTGGAATGTGTGTGAGAAAGAAAACTGGTGTAGGAGTGTGTTGAGGTGTAGCTCACCGGGCCGGGCCAAGGGCCCCCGCGCAGGAGGCCCAGGTTTGAGTCCCGCCAGGTCCCAGGTCCGACAGCAGAGACCTTTTGCCGGGATGGTTATTGTAGCGATGAGTGCTGATCAGTGGCTCTGGCAGGGTTAGGTTTGGGTTGGGGTTGGGGTTTAGGGAGTCCAAATAGGATAGGGTGCACGGGCCTACTGATCTGCAGGATGGTGTAGTGGTGGAGGTGGCGGTCATCCACACCAGGGACCCGGGATCAATCCCCAGGCAGAGCACAGCAGGAGGAAGAGGGAGAACGGCCCACCGAGACAACCGCTAACAAAAATTATTAATGCCAAAATAATTTTGGTAATGAAATAAATGTGGGCTTAGAGTTGGGGCCGCCCGTCCAGCGGTGGCCCTTCAAATCCAAGATCATTAAGGTCCCCCTGGAATGGCGGTCTCAAGTCTGTGAATCCAAATACACTCTGGTCTCCCCCTCCCTCCTCGGGAGCAAAGGTCCCCGTTTTCCGGGTCAAAGGTCAAAGGACCAATGATTTTGGAGTTCTTGGTGGAGGATGTTGGACCGGCCGACCTTCCCCCTGTTTGGGAGTTGTTGAAGTGTATGAGTATGTGTGTTTGTGTCAGTGTGGTGGGAGATGGGAAGGAAGGAGGATAGAGGGAGGTGAAGAATTGGTCCTGGTGGTTAGGGGAACAGAGGGGTGGGAGGAATTAGGTTTTGGGGAAGGTAGGGTTAAGGTTAGGGGAAGGGCTTGGAGGGGGGTTCAAGTGGAAAGAGGGAGGAAGGAGGATATGAGATAAAAAAAAGGGGGGGATTTGGGGTGGTGGGGGAACAGGTCCTGGTAAGGTGAGGGAGATGGAAGCAAGGTTAAGGTTAGGGAAAGGGGAAGGGGGCGGGGTTAAGGTTAGGAAAAGGGAAAGGGGGCAGGGTTAGGTTTGGGAAGAGGAATGGGAACCAGGGTTGAGGTTTGGGGTAAGGGGAAGGGGACGGGACAGGGTTAAGGTTAGGGGAAGGGGGACCAGGGTTAAGGTTGGGGAAAAGAGGGAGGGGGGCGGGGTTAAGGTTAGGGAATAGGGGAAGGAGGCATGGTTAAGGTTGGGGAAGAGGAGAAGGAAACAAGGTTAAGGTTTGGGATAGGGGGAAGGGGCAGGGTTAAGGTTAGGGAAAGGGGGAAAGGGGCGGGGTTAAGGTGAGGGAAGAGGAAAGGGAACCAGGGTTAAGGTTAGGGATAGGGGGAAGGGGCAGGGTTAAGATTAGGGAAGAGGGGAAAGGGGCAGGGTTAAGGTTAGGGAAGAGGAGAAGAAACCAGGGTTATGGTTAGGGAAGAGGGGAAGGGGAGGGGGTTAAGGTTCAGGGGGGTTCTCAGGGATATCCTCAGGGATGTCCTTGGGGATGTCCTCAGGGAGGTTTTCCGGGATATCGTCAGGGAATTCTTCAGGGAGGTCGTCCATGAATTTTTTCAGGTGGTTTAGGTCTCGTTCTAGTATTTTTGGGTCGAAGTAGCGCAGGTCTCTTTTGAACCATTTGGTGGCTATTTCTAAGGCTCTTTCCCATTCTATTTTAGAAAGGGGGATCATATGGGTTTTGCATTCTGTTAAGATTAACTGGTAGTGGTCTCCGAGGATTTGGAGGGTTGTTGTGGTCCAGTTTTTGGCATTGTAGGTGGTGAGTTGAGTCGTTGATGCTGTTGCGTAGGCTGGGAAGACGCTTTTGGTGATCATTTCTTGTGTTTTGAGCAGTCTTTTGGGGATTGTGGAATTTGGTGTAATTTTGGTCTTTTCCAGGTGGTGTGAGGCCTTGAGGTATTTGTGGAATACCCTGATTAGTTTTTGGAAATCACTCCGTTGATCTGCCATGATGGACTGATCTGCAATAATCAAAGGAGAATGATTTGGTTGGTGAGTGTATCAGAACTGATTTTGAATTGGGTTCACAAGAGAGTATGCTGTCCGATGGCGCTGGCAATGGTTAGGTGTTAGAAAATTCTCTCGATGACTCCCCCCACCTCGTCTGACGACTTGGCAGTTGAAAATGGGGAGCCAAAGGCAGGGCACGGGCCTACGCACGTCGCAATATCTCTCTTTTCCCGTCTATTTTTCCTCAACAGGTTTGGTAAGTGTATTGGTTTCTTTCTCTTTCTCTTTTACAGGTTTTTGGTTTTCAGGTGAGTATCCTTACTTTCTTTTCTCCCTTATAGGTTTTGGTTTTCAGGTAAGTATCGTTATTCTCTTTTTCCTTTTCAGGTTTTTGTTCTTCCGGTAAGTGACGTTATTTATTTTATTTTTCTGGTAAGTAACGTTGTTTTTTGTTTAACCTTCTTTATCTAGGTTTAGGTCTTAAGGTAAGTGGAGATAATTATGTCTAATCTGAAAAATTTCTTTTGCTTTACGGGTTGGTATAAACGTTTTTTCTTTTTCCTTCTTTTCCAGTTGTGGTTTTTCCGGTGTGGATTGACGTTGTGATTTCTCCTCCGGGCTAAGGTAAGTTTTCAAGGTAAGTGATATTTCAAGTTTAAGGAAACGTTAGGATTTAGGTATGCATAAGGGTTGGTTTGGTTAGGTTTAGGGCAGGTTCCTGACTTGGCTTTAAACCCCGAATGGTTAAGGTCAGGGCTAGGGTGGGGATAGGCTTAAAAATTGGTGATTTTGACGGTCAAATAGGGTTAAACGTTGGAGAACGAAGTGGTTAGGTTTAGGCGTTGAAAAGCGAGTTGGTTAAGTTTAGGCGTGGAGAGCGAAATGGTTAGGTTTAGGGCAGGTTCCTGAATTGGCTTTAAACCCCGAATGGTTAAGGTCAGGGCTAGGGTGGGGATAGGCTTAAAAATTGGTGATTTTGACGGTCAAATAGGGTTAAACGTTGGAGAACGAAGTGGTTAGGTTTAGGCGTTGAAAAGCGAGTTGGTTAAGTTTAGGCGTGGAGAGCGAAATGGTTAGGTTTAGGCGTTGAAAAGCGAGTTGGTTAAGTTTAGGCGTGGAGGACGAAATGGTTAGGTTTAGGCGTTGAAAAGCGAGTTGGTTAAGTTTAGGCGTGGAGAACGAAATGGTTAGGTTTAGGCGTTGGAGAGCGAGGCGGTTAAGTTTAGGCGTGGAGCAAGACGGTTAGGTTTAGGCGTGCTGAACTAGACGGTTAGGTTCAGGCAAGGGTTGGAATTGGTTAAGATTAGGCATAAAGAACTGAGTCGGCGTGGTTAGTTTTAGGCTTAGAGTTGTGAGTTGGCGTGTTGAAATTGAGTAATCAGGTTCAGGTACGGCCTGGTTAGGTTTCGGTGTTGGGAAGCGAGATGGTTAGGTTTAGGCGTGCTAAGTTAGATGGTTAAGTTCAGGCACGGGTTGGAATATTGGTTGAGTTTAGGCGTCAAGAAGTGAGATGATTAAGCGTATTGAAGTAGATTGGTTATAGATTTCGGTGTGTTAAAAGGAGGTGGTTAGTTGGGATTTGGAGTAGTTAGGTTTGAGGAACGTGGATTAGTGGATAGTTTTGTATTGAAAGGAATTTAGGGAAGCTAATTTGGGAGCTAAAGTCTATTTTAAGAAAGCTAGTAGTGGTTCCTATGACAGCCAGCCTGGATCTTAGAGGTCAATTTTTTGTCCCTGCAGCTGAGTTTTTAGGAAGCTAAATCGTAGGACACATCGTCAGTAGTGGACCCCAGGGTCATTGAGTGTTTCGGCCATTACCACTAGACACTCTCTCCCAAGGAAGGCCCTCCCGAGATTGATCAAGTCTCGGGGTGTGTCCCATAGCCAATTGTGTTTTTTGTCCTATTTTGGTAATCTAAATCTCAAGTTGTTTTTAAGTTTGGTCAGGTTATAGAGGAGTCTTTTAGGTGAGTCAAATGCTCTTTTTTCGATGAGTTGGTTTTTTGTTCTCTTTTCAGAGTTTTCTCGTGTTTTAAAAGGAGTTTTTTTGAGTGAGTGAACGGCTCTTTGGAGATGGTAAGTGTTTAATACGATCGTTGTCTTTTTCAGGTTTACGGCTGAGTATTTTGAGGCCTTTCAGAGACTAATAGTAGAACGAGGTGAGTGTTAAAACGGTGATTTAGAGCTGATAAGTATTCGTTTTTGGTATATAATTTTAGAGTTTTAAAGGTAAGTGAATAAATTCTGAGAGTTTTACGGATAGTAATGAAGAGCACACGAGGGAGATAGGACCAGCCACAGCGAGCTGTTGCCTTCCAGGTCACCTCCGGTGTCAGCATCACATTAAAGGACTAGTGTGTAAAATTTAAAGGTAAGTGAATATATTCTGCGAGTTTTACGGATAGTAATGAAGAGCACATGAGGGAGACCGGACCAGCCACAGCGAGCTGTTGCCTTCCAGGTCACCTCCGGTGTCAGCATCACATTAAAGGACTAGTGTCTAAAAATTAAAGTTTTTCTGAGACTTTTCAGGAGTGGATGAGGAGGGAGCCAGGACCAGCCGCAGCGAGCTGCTGCCTTCCCAGATCCCTTAAACATCCCTAGCGCATTTTAAAGGTAATTTTCTGAATATATTCTAAGAGTTTTAAGGATAGTAATGAAGAGCACACGAGGGAGACCGGACCAGCCACAGCGAGCTGTTGCCTTCCAGGTCACCTCCGGTGTCAGCATCACATTAAAGGACTATTGTCTAAAAATTAAAGTTTTTGAGTCTTTTAAGGAGTGGATGAGGAGGGAGCCAGGACCAGCCGCAGCGAGCTGCTGCCTTCCCAGACACCTCAAACATCCATAGCGCATTTTAAAGGTAAGTGAATAAATTCTAAGAGTTTTAAGGATAGTAATGAAGAGCACACGAGGGAGACTGGACCAGCCACAGCGAGCTGTTGCCTTCCAGGTCACCTCCGGTGTCAGCATCACATTAAAGGACTAATGTCTAAAAACTAAAGTTTTGAGTCTATTTAAGGATTGGATAAAAGAGGGAGCCAGGACCAGCCGCAGCGAGCTGCTGCCTTCCCAGTCACCTCCAGTATCCACCGCGCATTAAAGGGTAAGTGAGTAAAAAATTTTTTTTAGTTTAAAGGATAGTAATGAAGAACACATAAGGGAGATAGGACCAGCCGCAGCGAGCTGCTGCCTTCCAAATCTCCATCAGTGTCTCCATCACACTAAAAACTGCGAGTTTTGGAAGCTAAAAAACGTAGCATCCTCGGCTTAGTTCACTATTTTGAACCAAGGGATGTGGGTCTAGGTCCCGGTGCATCCACGGCCCAGTCACCTAAGCTGGATCTGGGGGATGATCGTCTGGAGAGGCTGTTGCATTTAGGTCCCGGTGCATCCAAGGCTTGGTCCCTAAATGGACCAAGGGATGAGAATTTGAAAGAGGCCAATTAAACGTGTGTGGTGCAAGATGGGCTGTTGTATGAGGGGAGCTAACCTCCATAGAAGACTGGGCTACGATCAAGGTCCTGATGCCCTGGACCACCACATCCCACGTGCTGTCCCAAGGGGACCTGGGAGGGCCGCTTACTTACCACCTAATCAGGTTAACAGCTCGTTTGTTGACACCGTGAGGTTACCCCGAGCTGCCCAGTTAGGTTAGGAGTGAAGGGAGGTCATTCTACTTCATCCGTAGGAGATCCGTACTCGATGTTCTATTTTAAGCCTATTTTGAGTCCCAATAGAGATTGTGAGAGGAGGGACTGAGAGGTGATACCAGGACCAGCCGCAGCGAGCTGCTGCCTTCCAGGCATCACTACAGCCCCCACCTCACAAGATTGAGTACCTCCCCAGCAGGACCAGGACCAGCTACAGCTAGCTGTCGCCTTCCTGGGGACTGCTATGGGGACGGGGGACCTGGACCAGCCGTAGCAAGCTACTGCCTTCCAGGAGCCTCCAAGTAATCATCCAAATCTAGTACAAAATAGGAAATTGAGTACCCCCCCAGCAGGATTGGGACCAGCCGCAGCGAGCTGCTGCCTTCCCAGGATCTGCTTATGGGGACGGGGGACCTGGACCAGCCGTAGCAAGCTACTGCCTTACAGGAACCTCCAGGTAGTCATCCTATTTTGTTTGCCCCATAGGAAGCAAGGAGAGGAGATCCCAGGGCCACGAGGACTGACAGCAGAGGACTGCTGACCTCACAAGCGGTCCAGGACTCAACCCCTACGCTCCCGAGTACCTCCCCAGCTGATACAGGGAAATCCCTGATCAGCCACGGTAAGAGGGGACCAGAGACGGCGAGCTATCGTCGCTCAGGACCCCCCCAGGTACCCATTCTAACCCCATTTTAGGTCTATTTTGAGCATTCTCTGTGCCATCATACACCGCAAGACCCCAGAGATATGCAGGCCTATGTACGTTTTTTAGGAGGTCGCTGCTCACCGAGTAAGCAGGCTGCTGTTCCCGGAGTCTTCTAATGGGGATGCTGCTCCCTCTGCTGGCGGGATCTGTGTACTTCTTCCGGAGAGGATTTCCACAGGTTATAAAAGCTCTTAAAAGGGCTCTGTGGTTTTAGGAATAGGATGTTGGCTGCTCGGATGTCAGGCTGTCTTCTGAGAGGGCTCAGGATGGAGGGATTGCTCAAATCCTTAAAAGGACTATCTCCAGGAGTTGAGTCCGTCTTCTTTTCTTCTCCGCTCTTCACCAGGGATGTTGCGGTTTAATTTTAAGTGCTTTTGGAGGAGGTAGGTCTATTTGGGTGAAGCGAAGAAATGTTATGGTTGTTCAGGATCTGTGCATATTCTGAATATGTCAATAAAACTAATATAAGTTGTGATTTCATGACCATTTTCATGTGTGTATAATTGATAATAAACTATTGTTTTCACTGTGAGTGTCCATTTCTGTGTTTTAGGAGTTATGAGTGTATTCTACTAGTGTTGACCCCTGTTTACAGGCCCCTGGAATTATGGGGAAAATTATTGGTCCTATGTGGTCGTTTCCCTCTCTTTTTGCTTTAAGCTGAGTGGAGAGTTCCAAAGTTTTAGTAAAAATAGTTAAAAAAGGTTTTTGAAAAGCAAATTTTTGTCACTTTTTTTGTGTATATAGTTGATATTAACTATTGTCTTAACTTAAGGTGTCCATTTTTGTGTTTAGAAGTTGAGAAAGGACTCTATTAGTGTTTACTACTGTTTCCCTGTCTCTGGAATTGTGGGGGAAATCAGTGGTCCTATGCGAACGTTTCCCTCTCTTTTTGCTTAAGGCTGAGTGGAGGATTCAAAGTTGTAGTAGATTAGCTCAAAAATCCAAAAGAACTATTGAGGTCTAGTTCTATTTCTTTCAGATAGTTAAGAGGAGTGTTTTTGTACTTAAAGAGATGATAAAAATTTGTTTTTGGGGTAAAAATTGGTTTTTTGTAAAAAAATGCCAAGGAGGGGGATCGAACCGGCGAATTCGCGAGCTCCCGTTCCGAAAAGCAAAACTTAACGCGGTGCGCTATAACGCTTCACATAAAAGTTGGTTCCGTTTTCTGTCATGGCGTTTATTCGTTCAATATCCCGTAGGGCATTATTAAGGCTTAAGATTGGGTGGTGTGTAACGTTTTATAACGTTTATTATATTTGTTTCCTATTTTTTCAAGGATGTCATTAAAGAAGAGCGGTGTCGGGGTGTTCATTCTGTTTAAGAATGAATGATGAGGGCCTGTTGTGTTTCACATTGTCTATTGTGATTTGGGAGGAAACTACGTTCGGGTCAAAGGTCAGGTTTAATATTTAATGTCCTAACAAGACTTATTAGTTGGAGGAGAAAGTGATGTGTGGTCGGGATGGAGACAGAGCTTGGGGTACAGGGGTCTGTGGGGACCTGCTGTACCCCCTATGCCTGATCGGGCTTATTCGCTCTGAAACTCCCCAGCTCCACCATCAGAATGGGGGAGCTCCGGGAGGAGAGCCATTAATTTTTTAAGATGTGATGTGATTTTTGGTATCCTTTTGGAGCGAAGAGGAGAGTCGTTTGGGATGTGTGGTCGGGATGGAGACAGAGATGGAGATAGAGCTTGGGGTACAGGGGTCTGTGGGGACCTGCTGCACCCCCTATGCCTGATCGGGCTTATTCGCTCTGAAACTCCCCAGCTCCACCATCAGAATGGGGGAGCTCCGGGAGGAGAGCTATGATTTTTGGTATCCTTTTGGAGAGAAGAGGAGAGTCGTTTGGGATGTGTGGTCGGGATGGAGACAGAGATGGAGACAGAGCTTGGGGTACAGGGGTCTGTGGGGACCTGCTGTACCCCCTATGCCTGATCGGGCTTATTCGCTCTGAAACTCCCCAGCTCCACCATCAGAATGGGGGAGCTCCGGGAGGAGAGCTATTAATTTTTGAAGATGTGATATGATTTTTGGTATCCTTTTGGAGAGAAGAGGAGAGTCGTTTGGGATGTGTGGTCGAGATGGAGACAGAGATGGAGACAGAGCTTGGGGTACAGGGGTCTGTGGGGACCTGCTGTACCCCCTATGCCTGATCGGGCTTATTCACTCTGCACCTCCCCAGCTCCACCATAAGGATGGGGGAGCTCCGGGAGGAGAGCTCTGGTACATTTAGTCGTAGGGTGTGAATCTCTTTTGTTAAGGTGGAGATAGAATTAGAGCAGTGATCTGTCTAGATGAATATAGTCACAGTCTTTTCGTCCTGTATTGAGGGTCTATGTTAAGTATTAAGATTTAGGTTCAGAGAGTGGGGATGATTTTTTTATTATTTTTTTGAAAATTAGTAATAAGTTGTTATAGTGGGTTTTATAGGTATTGATTAAATACAATATGGATAAAAATTGGTTTTATGGGAGGTTTTAGGTGTAAGTTTTAAAATGAAAATGAGAGGACTAAAACGGGAATTGAACCTGTGGTCTCCCGTATCAGGGCGCAAAAGTTATCTCAGTGAGCTATAACGCCTTCACAATAAGACAAGTTTCGCTCCTGTGGTAGTGACTGCGTTCTATCTAGGGATTTAAAATTTAAATGGAGGGTCCCCCCGGCTCATCGCTGACGTCCGCACGCGTCAAGATGACGTGGGCGGAAGCCGAGCAGCGAGACCACGGGAGCCCTAGCGGACGTCCAATCCCTACTTTACAGTGTCCAGGAGGAGGCAGCATTTTTCTGGGAGGATTCTTGGTAAGTATCATGTTAAATTTGACTTTGTTGATATGTTATGTTGTTTTGAGTTAGTTAGTTAGTTAGTTGGTCCTGATTTATGCTTAATTTTGAAGGATTGGAAAAAACGGGGACCAAACTTGCGGTCTTCCGTTAGGAAAGAGCCAAAGTTATCTCAGTGAGCTGTAACGCTTTCACAATAAGATAAGTCTTGTTCCTGTGCTCGTAGGCTCCTTCCGTCGGGGGATTTAAAAATTAAAAGGAGGGCCCACGTGATTCACAGCTGATATCCGTCCGTGTCAATAATGATCCGGACGGAAACACAGCCACGAAAACACCGGACTCCGAGCGGCTGTCAATATCAATCTTATATTGTCGGAATCGAGGAGGAGAACGCATCTTTCGAGGAAGATACGTGGTGAGTATTAAATTAGATTTAATTCTGTTAATTTATAATGTTTTTAAGGTAAGTTTTTAGTGTTAATTAGGTTAGTTTTTACAGTATGTTGGTACGTAGTCCGGTCCGGTGTTCTGGGTAAGTATTTGCAGGTCCATTCGTTGATTGTTATTAGGTCATTTAGTGTATATGGTTTTTACTGTTTATCATTATTAAGTCCATAGTCTTAAACTCGGATTTTTAATTGAGTTTTTGAGAGTTTTTTTGAGAGTAAAAGGGTAGGAATCAGGCCTGGGTTTGGTCATGGCTTATGCTTTTGGGTTTCCCCTGAGCAAGGTGCCTTTTGGACTCATCCCTCTCATCATTTTCAGCTACTCTTTACTCTCTCTTTTTTTATTACAATATTAACAATTGTTGACAGGTTATACAGAACAATAACAGGAATAAGGAAAGTAAATTTCAATTCAGAACTATAATAAATGAACAGGTGTATTAACTTATTTACAGGTGATTAATCTTTAATAAACTAATTGAACAGGGTTTAAACTTTATAATAAGAAAGATGATTATTGTGGGAACATATTCTTTTTAATATTTGTACATATTAGTCATTGAGTCCATTTGGGAACTTTGTTCCTAGTTTCTGAATCCAAATGTTCTCTTTTCTCTTTCTTTGTGGTGTTGTCCAGGTCCGGTCGTGTTCAAGTCCCTGTAGGTGAAGGTTCTGGAGTCCGTGGTCTTTGAAGTGTTTTACCAGGTGAGTTCTTGTCTTGTGTCCGTTTCTGATGTTGTATTTGTGGTGTGATAGTCTCGTCCTTAGTGCATTTCTGGTTTCTCCCACATACTGTGTCAGACATTTTTTGCAGCTGATGATATAGACACAGTTAGTCTGTTTCAGCGAGATTTTTGGTAGGGAGTATGGTGTTTTTGTCGTTCTGTTTTTGATGTTTTGTGGTTGTGTTGGAAATGTTTTTGGTTCCATAGGTGGTGGTAGTTTGGCTCTGACCAGGAGGTCCTTGAGGTTCGGGTTTTTCTTGAATGCCGAGATGATCCTAAATCTGTCAGGTATCGTTGTTCCTGTGAGTGTTTCCTGGAAGTTGTGTTTAAGTTGACGGTTTGCTTCCAGTGCATAGGAGGAAAAGTTGGCCATGAGTGGGATTAATTGTTTGTTTTCTGGTGTTTCTTGTTCTTTTTCTTTTTCCTGGGTGTCTTGGAAAGTTTCTCTTTTTACTGTTTTCAAAAGTGTTTTTGGATAACCTCTCTTTCTCAGGGTCTGAAAGAGGGTCTGGACGGCTTCTTCTCTGTTTTCTTCCCTTGTGCAGATTCTGTCGAATCTCAGCAGCTGGGATTTCAGGATCCCCTTGAAGGTATGTTTGGGATGAAAACTGGTCTTGTGTAGTAAGGCGTGTGTGTCAGTCGGTTTGAAGTACACTTTTGTGTCCAGTATCCCTGTCGTCTCAAAGTCTGGTCCCTTGAAGGTCACTGTGTCCAAAAAGTTAACTTGTTCGTCGTGTGTCTCAGGTGTCACTTTGATGGAGTTATGGTGTTGATTTAGTGTGTCTACAAATTGTTTAAAGTCCTCTTTACTGTGAGTCCAAATTCCCCAAATGTCATCTAGGTATCTAAAGTAGTGTGTCGGTGTTTTTTGGCATTTTGCCAGTGCCGTCTGTTCCCATTCTGCCATGTAGATGTTGGCGTAGGCGGGGGCAAACTTTTTGCCCATAGCTGTCCCTTTGATTTGTAGGTAGTTATGTCTGTCAAATTGAAAGTCATTCCTGGTCAGGCTTATGTGTAGTAGTCTCAGTATTTCTGTGTCCGGTCTGTTGTCGTCAGGGTACTTTTTAAACCATTTGCAGATGGCTGTCATTCCCAGGTCAGTATCTATGTTGGTGTATAGGCTACTGACGTCCATTGTGAAAAGAAAACATGGATCTTTGGTCACTATGTTGTGCACTCTTTGGATGAAATCCTGAGTGTTTTTAATGTAACTGGGGTGTTTGTTGGAGATGGGTGTTAGGAATGAATCCAGGTATTCTGCCACCCCGTAGCTCTCGCTGCCACAGTCGGAGACTATTGGTCTTCCTGGTGGTATTTTGTGGGGGACAGTCCAAGTCTCGGGGGCTTTATGGATTTTTGGTAGTAGGTAAAAGTACCTTGGTCGTGGTTCTTTTTCACCTTTTAAATAGGTCACTTGTTTTTTGGTGAGTTTTTTGTCTTTGTGCATTTGGTCTAAAATGTCTCCAATCATTTTTTCTGTCTCTTGGTAAATTGGTCCCGGGAGTGGTTGGTAATATTCTTTGTCCTGTAGTTGTCGCATCGCTTCATGTATGTAGTCTACTCTGTCTAGAATTACAGTCGCGCTTCCTTTGTCTGCCGGTTTGATCACAATACTGGTGCTTTTCATGAGCTGCTCTAGAGCTTGTTCCTCGTCAGTCGTTAGGTTTGGTTTGTCCGGTTGTTGTTTCAGGTTGTTGATGGTTTGTTGGTCTTTTTTTATGAGTTCTGTTAGTGCTGCTGGTAGTTTGTCGTCGCCCGGTTCCCAATTGGATTTGGTTGTGAATGGTTTTCGGTTTGTCTGGGTCGAGGGTCCGAAGTAGACATTTAGTTTGAGTCTTCTGTGGTACTCTGAGAGGTGAGTCGTCATCATGTTTCGTTTGTTCACTGTTTGTTTACAGGTAGGTACAAATGACAGTCCTTTAGTGAGAAGTCTTTTTTGATTTGGTGTTAGTCTGAAGTGGTTGGATAGGTTGATTACCTCTCCCCTTTGTGGTTCAGGGGTCTCAGGGGTCTCCCCTTTTAGCCTAAAAAAGATTTCCACTTTTTCCAGTGCTGAGTAGCAGTCTCTGGAGTCCAGTGGATTTTGTCATTGTTAGTGTTAAAGAATCTGTGGTCGATTTCGGGGATCTGTCTCCCAGTTTTGGTGATCAGGTCATTTAAGATCCTGACATTTTCTTGGATTTTTGCAGGGAGGGCTCTGTTAAAGGAGATTTTTGGGATGAAAATTTCCGCCTGTGGAAACTTTCTTTTGGCTGAACCTAACATCCTCTGGAGGTCTCTTTGTAATAGGTAGGTGTTAGTCTGGTTTCTATTGTTAAGGCCGAATGATAGTATTACTTTGGAGACTCTGTCTGTGGGTTCACAGTGGTTCTCCAGAAGATGAGCCGCGTTATATAGGTTAGCGCCGGGGTAGCAGTCCACCTGGATTCTCCTGTCCTGGATCCGGGGGAGTCTGTCCAGGTTTGAGTCTCCCAGGATTAGGATTGGTCTTTTAGGGTACAGACCCCAGTTTGCTAGTTTGTTGCCGTAGTGGTTGTGTTTTTGATAGGAGTGTGAGTACTCCTCTGGTTTTGGGGTTTGGTTAGTTTGGTTGGTTAGGTTGTTTTCGTTGTTTTCGTTATCTTCATCCTCTGTGTTAGGACTGTCTTGGTAGTAGACTGTTTTGGCGAGTTGTGAGGATAGTATTGGAATCACTACTTTTGGCATAAGGTTGGTTAGTACAGGGTTTTTGGGGGGTCCGTTTTTTGGTAGGAGGTTCTCCATTTCTTCTTCCGAGTCCTCGTCCCGCAGGGAGGGGAACAGGAGGTTGCTTCCTTGAGAGGAATTGATTTCGGTTTTTCTTCGTTTGTTCGGTGGTTGTATTTGGCTGAGGATTTCGAAAATGTCCTCAGGGACGTTCTTAAGGGGGCTCTCAGGGGTATCTTTTGGGGAGTCCTCAGGGGGGTTCTCAGGGATATCCTCAGGGATGTCCTTGGGGATGTCCTCAGGGAGGTTTTCCGGGATATCGTCAGGGAATTCTTCAGGGAGGTCGTCCATGAATTTTTTCAGGTGGTTTAGGTCTCGTTCTAGTATTTTTGGGTCGAAGTAGCGCAGGTCTCTTTTGAACCATTTGGTGGCTATTTCTAAGGCTCTTTCCCATTCTATTTTAGAAAGGGGGATCATATGGGTTTTGCATTCTGTTAAGATTAACTGGTAGTGGTCTCCGAGGATTTGGAGGGTTGTTGTGGTCCAGTTTTTGGCATTGTAGGTGGTGAGTTGAGTCGTTGATGCTGTTGCGTAGGCTGGGAAGACGCTTTTGGTGATCATTTCTTGTGTTTTGAGCAGTCTTTTGGGGATTGTGGAATTTGGTGTAATTTTGGTCTTTTCCAGGTGGTGTGAGGCCTTGAGGTATTTGTGGAATACCCTGATTAGTTTTTGGAAATCACTCCGTTGATCTGCCATGATGGACTGATCTGCAATAATCAAAGGAGAATGATTTGGTTGGTGAGTGTATCAGAACTGATTTTGAATTGGGTTCACAAGAGAGTATGCTGTCCGATGGCGCTGGCAATGGTTAGGTGTTAGAAAATTCTCTCGATGACTCCCCCCACCTCGTCTGACGACTTGGCAGTTGAAAATGGGGAGCCAAAGGCAGGGCACGGGCCTACGCACGTCGCAATATCTCTCTTTTCCCGTCTATTTTTCCTCAACAGGTTTGGTAAGTGTATTGGTTTCTTTCTCTTTCTCTTTTACAGGTTTTTGGTTTTCAGGTGAGTATCCTTACTTTCTTTTCTCCCTTATAGGTTTTGGTTTTCAGGTAAGTATCGTTATTCTCTTTTTCCTTTTCAGGTTTTTGTTCTTCCGGTAAGTGACGTTATTTATTTTATTTTTCTGGTAAGTAACGTTGTTTTTTGTTTAACCTTCTTTATCTAGGTTTAGGTCTTAAGGTAAGTGGAGATAATTATGTCTAATCTGAAAAATTTCTTTTGCTTTACGGGTTGGTATAAACGTTTTTTCTTTTTCCTTCTTTTCCAGTTGTGGTTTTTCCGGTGTGGATTGACGTTGTGATTTCTCCTCCGGGCTAAGGTAAGTTTTCAAGGTAAGTGATATTTCAAGTTTAAGGAAACGTTAGGATTTAGGTATGCATAAGGGTTGGTTTGGTTAGGTTTAGGGCAGGTTCCTGACTTGGCTTTAAACCCCGAATGGTTAAGGTCAGGGCTAGGGTGGGGATAGGCTTAAAAATTGGTGATTTTGACGGTCAAATAGGGTTAAACGTTGGAGAACGAAGTGGTTAGGTTTAGGCGTTGAAAAGCGAGTTGGTTAAGTTTAGGCGTGGAGAGCGAAATGGTTAGGTTTAGGGCAGGTTCCTGAATTGGCTTTAAACCCCGAATGGTTAAGGTCAGGGCTAGGGTGGGGATAGGCTTAAAAATTGGTGATTTTGACGGTCAAATAGGGTTAAACGTTGGAGAACGAAGTGGTTAGGTTTAGGCGTTGAAAAGCGAGTTGGTTAAGTTTAGGCGTGGAGAGCGAAATGGTTAGGTTTAGGCGTTGAAAAGCGAGTTGGTTAAGTTTAGGCGTGGAGGACGAAATGGTTAGGTTTAGGCGTTGAAAAGCGAGTTGGTTAAGTTTAGGCGTGGAGAACGAAATGGTTAGGTTTAGGCGTTGGAGAGCGAGGCGGTTAAGTTTAGGCGTGGAGCAAGACGGTTAGGTTTAGGCGTGCTGAACTAGACGGTTAGGTTCAGGCAAGGGTTGGAATTGGTTAAGATTAGGCATAAAGAACTGAGTCGGCGTGGTTAGTTTTAGGCTTAGAGTTGTGAGTTGGCGTGTTGAAATTGAGTAATCAGGTTCAGGTACGGCCTGGTTAGGTTTCGGTGTTGGGAAGCGAGATGGTTAGGTTTAGGCGTGCTAAGTTAGATGGTTAAGTTCAGGCACGGGTTGGAATATTGGTTGAGTTTAGGCGTCAAGAAGTGAGATGATTAAGCGTATTGAAGTAGATTGGTTATAGATTTCGGTGTGTTAAAAGGAGGTGGTTAGTTGGGATTTGGAGTAGTTAGGTTTGAGGAACGTGGATTAGTGGATAGTTTTGTATTGAAAGGAATTTAGGGAAGCTAATTTGGGAGCTAAAGTCTATTTTAAGAAAGCTAGTAGTGGTTCCTATGACAGCCAGCCTGGATCTTAGAGGTCAATTTTTTGTCCCTGCAGCTGAGTTTTTAGGAAGCTAAATCGTAGGACACATCGTCAGTAGTGGACCCCAGGGTCATTGAGTGTTTCGGCCATTACCACTAGACACTCTCTCCCAAGGAAGGCCCTCCCGAGATTGATCAAGTCTCGGGGTGTGTCCCATAGCCAATTGTGTTTTTTGTCCTATTTTGGTAATCTAAATCTCAAGTTGTTTTTAAGTTTGGTCAGGTTATAGAGGAGTCTTTTAGGTGAGTCAAATGCTCTTTTTTCGATGAGTTGGTTTTTTGTTCTCTTTTCAGAGTTTTCTCGTGTTTTAAAAGGAGTTTTTTTGAGTGAGTGAACGGCTCTTTGGAGATGGTAAGTGTTTAATACGATCGTTGTCTTTTTCAGGTTTACGGCTGAGTATTTTGAGGCCTTTCAGAGACTAATAGTAGAACGAGGTGAGTGTTAAAACGGTGATTTAGAGCTGATAAGTATTCGTTTTTGGTATATAATTTTAGAGTTTTAAAGGTAAGTGAATAAATTCTGAGAGTTTTACGGATAGTAATGAAGAGCACACGAGGGAGATAGGACCAGCCACAGCGAGCTGTTGCCTTCCAGGTCACCTCCGGTGTCAGCATCACATTAAAGGACTAGTGTGTAAAATTTAAAGGTAAGTGAATATATTCTGCGAGTTTTACGGATAGTAATGAAGAGCACATGAGGGAGACCGGACCAGCCACAGCGAGCTGTTGCCTTCCAGGTCACCTCCGGTGTCAGCATCACATTAAAGGACTAGTGTCTAAAAATTAAAGTTTTTCTGAGACTTTTCAGGAGTGGATGAGGAGGGAGCCAGGACCAGCCGCAGCGAGCTGCTGCCTTCCCAGATCCCTTAAACATCCCTAGCGCATTTTAAAGGTAATTTTCTGAATATATTCTAAGAGTTTTAAGGATAGTAATGAAGAGCACACGAGGGAGACCGGACCAGCCACAGCGAGCTGTTGCCTTCCAGGTCACCTCCGGTGTCAGCATCACATTAAAGGACTATTGTCTAAAAATTAAAGTTTTTGAGTCTTTTAAGGAGTGGATGAGGAGGGAGCCAGGACCAGCCGCAGCGAGCTGCTGCCTTCCCAGACACCTCAAACATCCATAGCGCATTTTAAAGGTAAGTGAATAAATTCTAAGAGTTTTAAGGATAGTAATGAAGAGCACACGAGGGAGACTGGACCAGCCACAGCGAGCTGTTGCCTTCCAGGTCACCTCCGGTGTCAGCATCACATTAAAGGACTAATGTCTAAAAACTAAAGTTTTGAGTCTATTTAAGGATTGGATAAAAGAGGGAGCCAGGACCAGCCGCAGCGAGCTGCTGCCTTCCCAGTCACCTCCAGTATCCACCGCGCATTAAAGGGTAAGTGAGTAAAAAATTTTTTTTAGTTTAAAGGATAGTAATGAAGAACACATAAGGGAGATAGGACCAGCCGCAGCGAGCTGCTGCCTTCCAAATCTCCATCAGTGTCTCCATCACACTAAAAACTGCGAGTTTTGGAAGCTAAAAAACGTAGCATCCTCGGCTTAGTTCACTATTTTGAACCAAGGGATGTGGGTCTAGGTCCCGGTGCATCCACGGCCCAGTCACCTAAGCTGGATCTGGGGGATGATCGTCTGGAGAGGCTGTTGCATTTAGGTCCCGGTGCATCCAAGGCTTGGTCCCTAAATGGACCAAGGGATGAGAATTTGAAAGAGGCCAATTAAACGTGTGTGGTGCAAGATGGGCTGTTGTATGAGGGGAGCTAACCTCCATAGAAGACTGGGCTACGATCAAGGTCCTGATGCCCTGGACCACCACATCCCACGTGCTGTCCCAAGGGGACCTGGGAGGGCCGCTTACTTACCACCTAATCAGGTTAACAGCTCGTTTGTTGACACCGTGAGGTTACCCCGAGCTGCCCAGTTAGGTTAGGAGTGAAGGGAGGTCATTCTACTTCATCCGTAGGAGATCCGTACTCGATGTTCTATTTTAAGCCTATTTTGAGTCCCAATAGAGATTGTGAGAGGAGGGACTGAGAGGTGATACCAGGACCAGCCGCAGCGAGCTGCTGCCTTCCAGGCATCACTACAGCCCCCACCTCACAAGATTGAGTACCTCCCCAGCAGGACCAGGACCAGCTACAGCTAGCTGTCGCCTTCCTGGGGACTGCTATGGGGACGGGGGACCTGGACCAGCCGTAGCAAGCTACTGCCTTCCAGGAGCCTCCAAGTAATCATCCAAATCTAGTACAAAATAGGAAATTGAGTACCCCCCCAGCAGGATTGGGACCAGCCGCAGCGAGCTGCTGCCTTCCCAGGATCTGCTTATGGGGACGGGGGACCTGGACCAGCCGTAGCAAGCTACTGCCTTACAGGAACCTCCAGGTAGTCATCCTATTTTGTTTGCCCCATAGGAAGCAAGGAGAGGAGATCCCAGGGCCACGAGGACTGACAGCAGAGGACTGCTGACCTCACAAGCGGTCCAGGACTCAACCCCTACGCTCCCGAGTACCTCCCCAGCTGATACAGGGAAATCCCTGATCAGCCACGGTAAGAGGGGACCAGAGACGGCGAGCTATCGTCGCTCAGGACCCCCCCAGGTACCCATTCTAACCCCATTTTAGGTCTATTTTGAGCATTCTCTGTGCCATCATACACCGCAAGACCCCAGAGATATGCAGGCCTATGTACGTTTTTTAGGAGGTCGCTGCTCACCGAGTAAGCAGGCTGCTGTTCCCGGAGTCTTCTAATGGGGATGCTGCTCCCTCTGCTGGCGGGATCTGTGTACTTCTTCCGGAGAGGATTTCCACAGGTTATAAAAGCTCTTAAAAGGGCTCTGTGGTTTTAGGAATAGGATGTTGGCTGCTCGGATGTCAGGCTGTCTTCTGAGAGGGCTCAGGATGGAGGGATTGCTCAAATCCTTAAAAGGACTATCTCCAGGAGTTGAGTCCGTCTTCTTTTCTTCTCCGCTCTTCACCAGGGATGTTGCGGTTTAATTTTAAGTGCTTTTGGAGGAGGTAGGTCTATTTGGGTGAAGCGAAGAAATGTTATGGTTGTTCAGGATCTGTGCATATTCTGAATATGTCAATAAAACTAATATAAGTTGTGATTTCATGACCATTTTCATGTGTGTATAATTGATAATAAACTATTGTTTTCACTGTGAGTGTCCATTTCTGTGTTTTAGGAGTTATGAGTGTATTCTACTAGTGTTGACCCCTGTTTACAGGCCCCTGGAATTATGGGGAAAATTATTGGTCCTATGTGGTCGTTTCCCTCTCTTTTTGCTTTAAGCTGAGTGGAGAGTTCCAAAGTTTTAGTAAAAATAGTTAAAAAAGGTTTTTGAAAAGCAAATTTTTGTCACTTTTTTTGTGTATATAGTTGATATTAACTATTGTCTTAACTTAAGGTGTCCATTTTTGTGTTTAGAAGTTGAGAAAGGACTCTATTAGTGTTTACTACTGTTTCCCTGTCTCTGGAATTGTGGGGGAAATCAGTGGTCCTATGCGAACGTTTCCCTCTCTTTTTGCTTAAGGC
Organism: Pempheris klunzingeri; assembly: GCF_042242105.1. NCBI lineage: Eukaryota > Metazoa > Chordata > Actinopteri > Acropomatiformes > Pempheridae > Pempheris > Pempheris klunzingeri. The sequence goes on from NW_027255021.1 coordinate 37,055, forward strand.
TGAGTGGAGGATTCAAAGTTGTAGTAGATTAGCTCAAAAATCCAAAAGAACTATTGAGGTCTAGTTCTATTTCTTTCAGATAGTTAAGAGGAGTGTTTTTGTACTTAAAGAGATGATAAAAATTTGTTTTTGGGGTAAAAATTGGTTTTTTGTAAAAAAATGCCAAGGAGGGGGATCGAACCGGCGAATTCGCGAGCTCCCGTTCCGAAAAGCAAAACTTAACGCGGTGCGCTATAACGCTTCACATAAAAGTTGGTTCCGTTTTCTGTCATGGCGTTTATTCGTTCAATATCCCGTAGGGCATTATTAAGGCTTAAGATTGGGTGGTGTGTAACGTTTTATAACGTTTATTATATTTGTTTCCTATTTTTTCAAGGATGTCATTAAAGAAGAGCGGTGTCGGGGTGTTCATTCTGTTTAAGAATGAATGATGAGGGCCTGTTGTGTTTCACATTGTCTATTGTGATTTGGGAGGAAACTACGTTCGGGTCAAAGGTCAGGTTTAATATTTAATGTCCTAACAAGACTTATTAGTTGGAGGAGAAAGTGATGTGTGGTCGGGATGGAGACAGAGCTTGGGGTACAGGGGTCTGTGGGGACCTGCTGTACCCCCTATGCCTGATCGGGCTTATTCGCTCTGAAACTCCCCAGCTCCACCATCAGAATGGGGGAGCTCCGGGAGGAGAGCCATTAATTTTTTAAGATGTGATGTGATTTTTGGTATCCTTTTGGAGCGAAGAGGAGAGTCGTTTGGGATGTGTGGTCGGGATGGAGACAGAGATGGAGATAGAGCTTGGGGTACAGGGGTCTGTGGGGACCTGCTGCACCCCCTATGCCTGATCGGGCTTATTCGCTCTGAAACTCCCCAGCTCCACCATCAGAATGGGGGAGCTCCGGGAGGAGAGCTATGATTTTTGGTATCCTTTTGGAGAGAAGAGGAGAGTCGTTTGGGATGTGTGGTCGGGATGGAGACAGAGATGGAGACAGAGCTTGGGGTACAGGGGTCTGTGGGGACCTGCTGTACCCCCTATGCCTGATCGGGCTTATTCGCTCTGAAACTCCCCAGCTCCACCATCAGAATGGGGGAGCTCCGGGAGGAGAGCTATTAATTTTTGAAGATGTGATATGATTTTTGGTATCCTTTTGGAGAGAAGAGGAGAGTCGTTTGGGATGTGTGGTCGAGATGGAGACAGAGATGGAGACAGAGCTTGGGGTACAGGGGTCTGTGGGGACCTGCTGTACCCCCTATGCCTGATCGGGCTTATTCACTCTGCACCTCCCCAGCTCCACCATAAGGATGGGGGAGCTCCGGGAGGAGAGCTCTGGTACATTTAGTCGTAGGGTGTGAATCTCTTTTGTTAAGGTGGAGATAGAATTAGAGCAGTGATCTGTCTAGATGAATATAGTCACAGTCTTTTCGTCCTGTATTGAGGGTCTATGTTAAGTATTAAGATTTAGGTTCAGAGAGTGGGGATGATTTTTTTATTATTTTTTTGAAAATTAGTAATAAGTTGTTATAGTGGGTTTTATAGGTATTGATTAAATACAATATGGATAAAAATTGGTTTTATGGGAGGTTTTAGGTGTAAGTTTTAAAATGAAAATGAGAGGACTAAAACGGGAATTGAACCTGTGGTCTCCCGTATCAGGGCGCAAAAGTTATCTCAGTGAGCTATAACGCCTTCACAATAAGACAAGTTTCGCTCCTGTGGTAGTGACTGCGTTCTATCTAGGGATTTAAAATTTAAATGGAGGGTCCCCCCGGCTCATCGCTGACGTCCGCACGCGTCAAGATGACGTGGGCGGAAGCCGAGCAGCGAGACCACGGGAGCCCTAGCGGACGTCCAATCCCTACTTTACAGTGTCCAGGAGGAGGCAGCATTTTTCTGGGAGGATTCTTGGTAAGTATCATGTTAAATTTGACTTTGTTGATATGTTATGTTGTTTTGAGTTAGTTAGTTAGTTAGTTGGTCCTGATTTATGCTTAATTTTGAAGGATTGGAAAAAACGGGGACCAAACTTGCGGTCTTCCGTTAGGAAAGAGCCAAAGTTATCTCAGTGAGCTGTAACGCTTTCACAATAAGATAAGTCTTGTTCCTGTGCTCGTAGGCTCCTTCCGTCGGGGGATTTAAAAATTAAAAGGAGGGCCCACGTGATTCACAGCTGATATCCGTCCGTGTCAATAATGATCCGGACGGAAACACAGCCACGAAAACACCGGACTCCGAGCGGCTGTCAATATCAATCTTATATTGTCGGAATCGAGGAGGAGAACGCATCTTTCGAGGAAGATACGTGGTGAGTATTAAATTAGATTTAATTCTGTTAATTTATAATGTTTTTAAGGTAAGTTTTTAGTGTTAATTAGGTTAGTTTTTACAGTATGTTGGTACGTAGTCCGGTCCGGTGTTCTGGGTAAGTATTTGCAGGTCCATTCGTTGATTGTTATTAGGTCATTTAGTGTATATGGTTTTTACTGTTTATCATTATTAAGTCCATAGTCTTAAACTCGGATTTTTAATTGAGTTTTTGAGAGTTTTTTTGAGAGTAAAAGGGTAGGAATCAGGCCTGGGTTTGGTCATGGCTTATGCTTTTGGGTTTCCCCTGAGCAAGGTGCCTTTTGGACTCATCCCTCTCATCATTTTCAGCTACTCTTTACTCTCTCTTTTTTTATTACAATATTAACAATTGTTGACAGGTTATACAGAACAATAACAGGAATAAGGAAAGTAAATTTCAATTCAGAACTATAATAAATGAACAGGTGTATTAACTTATTTACAGGTGATTAATCTTTAATAAACTAATTGAACAGGGTTTAAACTTTATAATAAGAAAGATGATTATTGTGGGAACATATTCTTTTTAATATTTGTACATATTAGTCATTGAGTCCATTTGGGAACTTTGTTCCTAGTTTCTGAATCCAAATGTTCTCTTTTCTCTTTCTTTGTGGTGTTGTCCAGGTCCGGTCGTGTTCAAGTCCCTGTAGGTGAAGGTTCTGGAGTCCGTGGTCTTTGAAGTGTTTTACCAGGTGAGTTCTTGTCTTGTGTCCGTTTCTGATGTTGTATTTGTGGTGTGATAGTCTCGTCCTTAGTGCATTTCTGGTTTCTCCCACATACTGTGTCAGACATTTTTTGCAGCTGATGATATAGACACAGTTAGTCTGTTTCAGCGAGATTTTTGGTAGGGAGTATGGTGTTTTTGTCGTTCTGTTTTTGATGTTTTGTGGTTGTGTTGGAAATGTTTTTGGTTCCATAGGTGGTGGTAGTTTGGCTCTGACCAGGAGGTCCTTGAGGTTCGGGTTTTTCTTGAATGCCGAGATGATCCTAAATCTGTCAGGTATCGTTGTTCCTGTGAGTGTTTCCTGGAAGTTGTGTTTAAGTTGACGGTTTGCTTCCAGTGCATAGGAGGAAAAGTTGGCCATGAGTGGGATTAATTGTTTGTTTTCTGGTGTTTCTTGTTCTTTTTCTTTTTCCTGGGTGTCTTGGAAAGTTTCTCTTTTTACTGTTTTCAAAAGTGTTTTTGGATAACCTCTCTTTCTCAGGGTCTGAAAGAGGGTCTGGACGGCTTCTTCTCTGTTTTCTTCCCTTGTGCAGATTCTGTCGAATCTCAGCAGCTGGGATTTCAGGATCCCCTTGAAGGTATGTTTGGGATGAAAACTGGTCTTGTGTAGTAAGGCGTGTGTGTCAGTCGGTTTGAAGTACACTTTTGTGTCCAGTATCCCTGTCGTCTCAAAGTCTGGTCCCTTGAAGGTCACTGTGTCCAAAAAGTTAACTTGTTCGTCGTGTGTCTCAGGTGTCACTTTGATGGAGTTATGGTGTTGATTTAGTGTGTCTACAAATTGTTTAAAGTCCTCTTTACTGTGAGTCCAAATTCCCCAAATGTCATCTAGGTATCTAAAGTAGTGTGTCGGTGTTTTTTGGCATTTTGCCAGTGCCGTCTGTTCCCATTCTGCCATGTAGATGTTGGCGTAGGCGGGGGCAAACTTTTTGCCCATAGCTGTCCCTTTGATTTGTAGGTAGTTATGTCTGTCAAATTGAAAGTCATTCCTGGTCAGGCTTATGTGTAGTAGTCTCAGTATTTCTGTGTCCGGTCTGTTGTCGTCAGGGTACTTTTTAAACCATTTGCAGATGGCTGTCATTCCCAGGTCAGTATCTATGTTGGTGTATAGGCTACTGACGTCCATTGTGAAAAGAAAACATGGATCTTTGGTCACTATGTTGTGCACTCTTTGGATGAAATCCTGAGTGTTTTTAATGTAACTGGGGTGTTTGTTGGAGATGGGTGTTAGGAATGAATCCAGGTATTCTGCCACCCCGTAGCTCTCGCTGCCACAGTCGGAGACTATTGGTCTTCCTGGTGGTATTTTGTGGGGGACAGTCCAAGTCTCGGGGGCTTTATGGATTTTTGGTAGTAGGTAAAAGTACCTTGGTCGTGGTTCTTTTTCACCTTTTAAATAGGTCACTTGTTTTTTGGTGAGTTTTTTGTCTTTGTGCATTTGGTCTAAAATGTCTCCAATCATTTTTTCTGTCTCTTGGTAAATTGGTCCCGGGAGTGGTTGGTAATATTCTTTGTCCTGTAGTTGTCGCATCGCTTCATGTATGTAGTCTACTCTGTCTAGAATTACAGTCGCGCTTCCTTTGTCTGCCGGTTTGATCACAATACTGGTGCTTTTCATGAGCTGCTCTAGAGCTTGTTCCTCGTCAGTCGTTAGGTTTGGTTTGTCCGGTTGTTGTTTCAGGTTGTTGATGGTTTGTTGGTCTTTTTTTATGAGTTCTGTTAGTGCTGCTGGTAGTTTGTCGTCGCCCGGTTCCCAATTGGATTTGGTTGTGAATGGTTTTCGGTTTGTCTGGGTCGAGGGTCCGAAGTAGACATTTAGTTTGAGTCTTCTGTGGTACTCTGAGAGGTGAGTCGTCATCATGTTTCGTTTGTTCACTGTTTGTTTACAGGTAGGTACAAATGACAGTCCTTTAGTGAGAAGTCTTTTTTGATTTGGTGTTAGTCTGAAGTGGTTGGATAGGTTGATTACCTCTCCCCTTTGTGGTTCAGGGGTCTCAGGGGTCTCCCCTTTTAGCCTAAAAAAGATTTCCACTTTTTCCAGTGCTGAGTAGCAGTCTCTGGAGTCCAGTGGATTTTGTCATTGTTAGTGTTAAAGAATCTGTGGTCGATTTCGGGGATCTGTCTCCCAGTTTTGGTGATCAGGTCATTTAAGATCCTGACATTTTCTTGGATTTTTGCAGGGAGGGCTCTGTTAAAGGAGATTTTTGGGATGAAAATTTCCGCCTGTGGAAACTTTCTTTTGGCTGAACCTAACATCCTCTGGAGGTCTCTTTGTAATAGGTAGGTGTTAGTCTGGTTTCTATTGTTAAGGCCGAATGATAGTATTACTTTGGAGACTCTGTCTGTGGGTTCACAGTGGTTCTCCAGAAGATGAGCCGCGTTATATAGGTTAGCGCCGGGGTAGCAGTCCACCTGGATTCTCCTGTCCTGGATCCGGGGGAGTCTGTCCAGGTTTGAGTCTCCCAGGATTAGGATTGGTCTTTTAGGGTACAGACCCCAGTTTGCTAGTTTGTTGCCGTAGTGGTTGTGTTTTTGATAGGAGTGTGAGTACTCCTCTGGTTTTGGGGTTTGGTTAGTTTGGTTGGTTAGGTTGTTTTCGTTGTTTTCGTTATCTTCATCCTCTGTGTTAGGACTGTCTTGGTAGTAGACTGTTTTGGCGAGTTGTGAGGATAGTATTGGAATCACTACTTTTGGCATAAGGTTGGTTAGTACAGGGTTTTTGGGGGGTCCGTTTTTTGGTAGGAGGTTCTCCATTTCTTCTTCCGAGTCCTCGTCCCGCAGGGAGGGGAACAGGAGGTTGCTTCCTTGAGAGGAATTGATTTCGGTTTTTCTTCGTTTGTTCGGTGGTTGTATTTGGCTGAGGATTTCGAAAATGTCCTCAGGGACGTTCTTAAGGGGGCTCTCAGGGGTATCTTTTGGGGAGTCCTCAGGGGGGTTCTCAGGGATATCCTCAGGGATGTCCTTGGGGATGTCCTCAGGGAGGTTTTCCGGGATATCGTCAGGGAATTCTTCAGGGAGGTCGTCCATGAATTTTTTCAGGTGGTTTAGGTCTCGTTCTAGTATTTTTGGGTCGAAGTAGCGCAGGTCTCTTTTGAACCATTTGGTGGCTATTTCTAAGGCTCTTTCCCATTCTATTTTAGAAAGGGGGATCATATGGGTTTTGCATTCTGTTAAGATTAACTGGTAGTGGTCTCCGAGGATTTGGAGGGTTGTTGTGGTCCAGTTTTTGGCATTGTAGGTGGTGAGTTGAGTCGTTGATGCTGTTGCGTAGGCTGGGAAGACGCTTTTGGTGATCATTTCTTGTGTTTTGAGCAGTCTTTTGGGGATTGTGGAATTTGGTGTAATTTTGGTCTTTTCCAGGTGGTGTGAGGCCTTGAGGTATTTGTGGAATACCCTGATTAGTTTTTGGAAATCACTCCGTTGATCTGCCATGATGGACTGATCTGCAATAATCAAAGGAGAATGATTTGGTTGGTGAGTGTATCAGAACTGATTTTGAATTGGGTTCACAAGAGAGTATGCTGTCCGATGGCGCTGGCAATGGTTAGGTGTTAGAAAATTCTCTCGATGACTCCCCCCACCTCGTCTGACGACTTGGCAGTTGAAAATGGGGAGCCAAAGGCAGGGCACGGGCCTACGCACGTCGCAATATCTCTCTTTTCCCGTCTATTTTTCCTCAACAGGTTTGGTAAGTGTATTGGTTTCTTTCTCTTTCTCTTTTACAGGTTTTTGGTTTTCAGGTGAGTATCCTTACTTTCTTTTCTCCCTTATAGGTTTTGGTTTTCAGGTAAGTATCGTTATTCTCTTTTTCCTTTTCAGGTTTTTGTTCTTCCGGTAAGTGACGTTATTTATTTTATTTTTCTGGTAAGTAACGTTGTTTTTTGTTTAACCTTCTTTATCTAGGTTTAGGTCTTAAGGTAAGTGGAGATAATTATGTCTAATCTGAAAAATTTCTTTTGCTTTACGGGTTGGTATAAACGTTTTTTCTTTTTCCTTCTTTTCCAGTTGTGGTTTTTCCGGTGTGGATTGACGTTGTGATTTCTCCTCCGGGCTAAGGTAAGTTTTCAAGGTAAGTGATATTTCAAGTTTAAGGAAACGTTAGGATTTAGGTATGCATAAGGGTTGGTTTGGTTAGGTTTAGGGCAGGTTCCTGACTTGGCTTTAAACCCCGAATGGTTAAGGTCAGGGCTAGGGTGGGGATAGGCTTAAAAATTGGTGATTTTGACGGTCAAATAGGGTTAAACGTTGGAGAACGAAGTGGTTAGGTTTAGGCGTTGAAAAGCGAGTTGGTTAAGTTTAGGCGTGGAGAGCGAAATGGTTAGGTTTAGGGCAGGTTCCTGAATTGGCTTTAAACCCCGAATGGTTAAGGTCAGGGCTAGGGTGGGGATAGGCTTAAAAATTGGTGATTTTGACGGTCAAATAGGGTTAAACGTTGGAGAACGAAGTGGTTAGGTTTAGGCGTTGAAAAGCGAGTTGGTTAAGTTTAGGCGTGGAGAGCGAAATGGTTAGGTTTAGGCGTTGAAAAGCGAGTTGGTTAAGTTTAGGCGTGGAGGACGAAATGGTTAGGTTTAGGCGTTGAAAAGCGAGTTGGTTAAGTTTAGGCGTGGAGAACGAAATGGTTAGGTTTAGGCGTTGGAGAGCGAGGCGGTTAAGTTTAGGCGTGGAGCAAGACGGTTAGGTTTAGGCGTGCTGAACTAGACGGTTAGGTTCAGGCAAGGGTTGGAATTGGTTAAGATTAGGCATAAAGAACTGAGTCGGCGTGGTTAGTTTTAGGCTTAGAGTTGTGAGTTGGCGTGTTGAAATTGAGTAATCAGGTTCAGGTACGGCCTGGTTAGGTTTCGGTGTTGGGAAGCGAGATGGTTAGGTTTAGGCGTGCTAAGTTAGATGGTTAAGTTCAGGCACGGGTTGGAATATTGGTTGAGTTTAGGCGTCAAGAAGTGAGATGATTAAGCGTATTGAAGTAGATTGGTTATAGATTTCGGTGTGTTAAAAGGAGGTGGTTAGTTGGGATTTGGAGTAGTTAGGTTTGAGGAACGTGGATTAGTGGATAGTTTTGTATTGAAAGGAATTTAGGGAAGCTAATTTGGGAGCTAAAGTCTATTTTAAGAAAGCTAGTAGTGGTTCCTATGACAGCCAGCCTGGATCTTAGAGGTCAATTTTTTGTCCCTGCAGCTGAGTTTTTAGGAAGCTAAATCGTAGGACACATCGTCAGTAGTGGACCCCAGGGTCATTGAGTGTTTCGGCCATTACCACTAGACACTCTCTCCCAAGGAAGGCCCTCCCGAGATTGATCAAGTCTCGGGGTGTGTCCCATAGCCAATTGTGTTTTTTGTCCTATTTTGGTAATCTAAATCTCAAGTTGTTTTTAAGTTTGGTCAGGTTATAGAGGAGTCTTTTAGGTGAGTCAAATGCTCTTTTTTCGATGAGTTGGTTTTTTGTTCTCTTTTCAGAGTTTTCTCGTGTTTTAAAAGGAGTTTTTTTGAGTGAGTGAACGGCTCTTTGGAGATGGTAAGTGTTTAATACGATCGTTGTCTTTTTCAGGTTTACGGCTGAGTATTTTGAGGCCTTTCAGAGACTAATAGTAGAACGAGGTGAGTGTTAAAACGGTGATTTAGAGCTGATAAGTATTCGTTTTTGGTATATAATTTTAGAGTTTTAAAGGTAAGTGAATAAATTCTGAGAGTTTTACGGATAGTAATGAAGAGCACACGAGGGAGATAGGACCAGCCACAGCGAGCTGTTGCCTTCCAGGTCACCTCCGGTGTCAGCATCACATTAAAGGACTAGTGTGTAAAATTTAAAGGTAAGTGAATATATTCTGCGAGTTTTACGGATAGTAATGAAGAGCACATGAGGGAGACCGGACCAGCCACAGCGAGCTGTTGCCTTCCAGGTCACCTCCGGTGTCAGCATCACATTAAAGGACTAGTGTCTAAAAATTAAAGTTTTTCTGAGACTTTTCAGGAGTGGATGAGGAGGGAGCCAGGACCAGCCGCAGCGAGCTGCTGCCTTCCCAGATCCCTTAAACATCCCTAGCGCATTTTAAAGGTAATTTTCTGAATATATTCTAAGAGTTTTAAGGATAGTAATGAAGAGCACACGAGGGAGACCGGACCAGCCACAGCGAGCTGTTGCCTTCCAGGTCACCTCCGGTGTCAGCATCACATTAAAGGACTATTGTCTAAAAATTAAAGTTTTTGAGTCTTTTAAGGAGTGGATGAGGAGGGAGCCAGGACCAGCCGCAGCGAGCTGCTGCCTTCCCAGACACCTCAAACATCCATAGCGCATTTTAAAGGTAAGTGAATAAATTCTAAGAGTTTTAAGGATAGTAATGAAGAGCACACGAGGGAGACTGGACCAGCCACAGCGAGCTGTTGCCTTCCAGGTCACCTCCGGTGTCAGCATCACATTAAAGGACTAATGTCTAAAAACTAAAGTTTTGAGTCTATTTAAGGATTGGATAAAAGAGGGAGCCAGGACCAGCCGCAGCGAGCTGCTGCCTTCCCAGTCACCTCCAGTATCCACCGCGCATTAAAGGGTAAGTGAGTAAAAAATTTTTTTTAGTTTAAAGGATAGTAATGAAGAACACATAAGGGAGATAGGACCAGCCGCAGCGAGCTGCTGCCTTCCAAATCTCCATCAGTGTCTCCATCACACTAAAAACTGCGAGTTTTGGAAGCTAAAAAACGTAGCATCCTCGGCTTAGTTCACTATTTTGAACCAAGGGATGTGGGTCTAGGTCCCGGTGCATCCACGGCCCAGTCACCTAAGCTGGATCTGGGGGATGATCGTCTGGAGAGGCTGTTGCATTTAGGTCCCGGTGCATCCAAGGCTTGGTCCCTAAATGGACCAAGGGATGAGAATTTGAAAGAGGCCAATTAAACGTGTGTGGTGCAAGATGGGCTGTTGTATGAGGGGAGCTAACCTCCATAGAAGACTGGGCTACGATCAAGGTCCTGATGCCCTGGACCACCACATCCCACGTGCTGTCCCAAGGGGACCTGGGAGGGCCGCTTACTTACCACCTAATCAGGTTAACAGCTCGTTTGTTGACACCGTGAGGTTACCCCGAGCTGCCCAGTTAGGTTAGGAGTGAAGGGAGGTCATTCTACTTCATCCGTAGGAGATCCGTACTCGATGTTCTATTTTAAGCCTATTTTGAGTCCCAATAGAGATTGTGAGAGGAGGGACTGAGAGGTGATACCAGGACCAGCCGCAGCGAGCTGCTGCCTTCCAGGCATCACTACAGCCCCCACCTCACAAGATTGAGTACCTCCCCAGCAGGACCAGGACCAGCTACAGCTAGCTGTCGCCTTCCTGGGGACTGCTATGGGGACGGGGGACCTGGACCAGCCGTAGCAAGCTACTGCCTTCCAGGAGCCTCCAAGTAATCATCCAAATCTAGTACAAAATAGGAAATTGAGTACCCCCCCAGCAGGATTGGGACCAGCCGCAGCGAGCTGCTGCCTTCCCAGGATCTGCTTATGGGGACGGGGGACCTGGACCAGCCGTAGCAAGCTACTGCCTTACAGGAACCTCCAGGTAGTCATCCTATTTTGTTTGCCCCATAGGAAGCAAGGAGAGGAGATCCCAGGGCCACGAGGACTGACAGCAGAGGACTGCTGACCTCACAAGCGGTCCAGGACTCAACCCCTACGCTCCCGAGTACCTCCCCAGCTGATACAGGGAAATCCCTGATCAGCCACGGTAAGAGGGGACCAGAGACGGCGAGCTATCGTCGCTCAGGACCCCCCCAGGTACCCATTCTAACCCCATTTTAGGTCTATTTTGAGCATTCTCTGTGCCATCATACACCGCAAGACCCCAGAGATATGCAGGCCTATGTACGTTTTTTAGGAGGTCGCTGCTCACCGAGTAAGCAGGCTGCTGTTCCCGGAGTCTTCTAATGGGGATGCTGCTCCCTCTGCTGGCGGGATCTGTGTACTTCTTCCGGAGAGGATTTCCACAGGTTATAAAAGCTCTTAAAAGGGCTCTGTGGTTTTAGGAATAGGATGTTGGCTGCTCGGATGTCAGGCTGTCTTCTGAGAGGGCTCAGGATGGAGGGATTGCTCAAATCCTTAAAAGGACTATCTCCAGGAGTTGAGTCCGTCTTCTTTTCTTCTCCGCTCTTCACCAGGGATGTTGCGGTTTAATTTTAAGTGCTTTTGGAGGAGGTAGGTCTATTTGGGTGAAGCGAAGAAATGTTATGGTTGTTCAGGATCTGTGCATATTCTGAATATGTCAATAAAACTAATATAAGTTGTGATTTCATGACCATTTTCATGTGTGTATAATTGATAATAAACTATTGTTTTCACTGTGAGTGTCCATTTCTGTGTTTTAGGAGTTATGAGTGTATTCTACTAGTGTTGACCCCTGTTTACAGGCCCCTGGAATTATGGGGAAAATTATTGGTCCTATGTGGTCGTTTCCCTCTCTTTTTGCTTTAAGCTGAGTGGAGAGTTCCAAAGTTTTAGTAAAAATAGTTAAAAAAGGTTTTTGAAAAGCAAATTTTTGTCACTTTTTTTGTGTATATAGTTGATATTAACTATTGTCTTAACTTAAGGTGTCCATTTTTGTGTTTAGAAGTTGAGAAAGGACTCTATTAGTGTTTACTACTGTTTCCCTGTCTCTGGAATTGTGGGGGAAATCAGTGGTCCTATGCGAACGTTTCCCTCTCTTTTTGCTTAAGGCTGAGTGGAGGATTCAAAGTTGTAGTAGATTAGCTCAAAAATCCAAAAGAACTATTGAGGTCTAGTTCTATTTCTTTCAGATAGTTAAGAGGAGTGTTTTTGTACTTAAAGAGATGATAAAAATTTGTTTTTGGGGTAAAAATTGGTTTTTTGTAAAAAAATGCCAAGGAGGGGGATCGAACCGGCGAATTCGCGAGCTCCCGTTCCGAAAAGCAAAACTTAACGCGGTGCGCTATAACGCTTCACATAAAAGTTGGTTCCGTTTTCTGTCATGGCGTTTATTCGTTCAATATCCCGTAGGGCATTATTAAGGCTTAAGATTGGGTGGTGTGTAACGTTTTATAACGTTTATTATATTTGTTTCCTATTTTTTCAAGGATGTCATTAAAGAAGAGCGGTGTCGGGGTGTTCATTCTGTTTAAGAATGAATGATGAGGGCCTGTTGTGTTTCACATTGTCTATTGTGATTTGGGAGGAAACTACGTTCGGGTCAAAGGTCAGGTTTAATATTTAATGTCCTAACAAGACTTATTAGTTGGAGGAGAAAGTGATGTGTGGTCGGGATGGAGACAGAGCTTGGGGTACAGGGGTCTGTGGGGACCTGCTGTACCCCCTATGCCTGATCGGGCTTATTCGCTCTGAAACTCCCCAGCTCCACCATCAGAATGGGGGAGCTCCGGGAGGAGAGCCATTAATTTTTTAAGATGTGATGTGATTTTTGGTATCCTTTTGGAGCGAAGAGGAGAGTCGTTTGGGATGTGTGGTCGGGATGGAGACAGAGATGGAGATAGAGCTTGGGGTACAGGGGTCTGTGGGGACCTGCTGCACCCCCTATGCCTGATCGGGCTTATTCGCTCTGAAACTCCCCAGCTCCACCATCAGAATGGGGGAGCTCCGGGAGGAGAGCTATGATTTTTGGTATCCTTTTGGAGAGAAGAGGAGAGTCGTTTGGGATGTGTGGTCGGGATGGAGACAGAGATGGAGACAGAGCTTGGGGTACAGGGGTCTGTGGGGACCTGCTGTACCCCCTATGCCTGATCGGGCTTATTCGCTCTGAAACTCCCCAGCTCCACCATCAGAATGGGGGAGCTCCGGGAGGAGAGCTATTAATTTTTGAAGATGTGATATGATTTTTGGTATCCTTTTGGAGAGAAGAGGAGAGTCGTTTGGGATGTGTGGTCGAGATGGAGACAGAGATGGAGACAGAGCTTGGGGTACAGGGGTCTGTGGGGACCTGCTGTACCCCCTATGCCTGATCGGGCTTATTCACTCTGCACCTCCCCAGCTCCACCATAAGGATGGGGGAGCTCCGGGAGGAGAGCTCTGGTACATTTAGTCGTAGGGTGTGAATCTCTTTTGTTAAGGTGGAGATAGAATTAGAGCAGTGATCTGTCTAGATGAATATAGTCACAGTCTTTTCGTCCTGTATTGAGGGTCTATGTTAAGTATTAAGATTTAGGTTCAGAGAGTGGGGATGATTTTTTTATTATTTTTTTGAAAATTAGTAATAAGTTGTTATAGTGGGTTTTATAGGTATTGATTAAATACAATATGGATAAAAATTGGTTTTATGGGAGGTTTTAGGTGTAAGTTTTAAAATGAAAATGAGAGGACTAAAACGGGAATTGAACCTGTGGTCTCCCGTATCAGGGCGCAAAAGTTATCTCAGTGAGCTATAACGCCTTCACAATAAGACAAGTTTCGCTCCTGTGGTAGTGACTGCGTTCTATCTAGGGATTTAAAATTTAAATGGAGGGTCCCCCCGGCTCATCGCTGACGTCCGCACGCGTCAAGATGACGTGGGCGGAAGCCGAGCAGCGAGACCACGGGAGCCCTAGCGGACGTCCAATCCCTACTTTACAGTGTCCAGGAGGAGGCAGCATTTTTCTGGGAGGATTCTTGGTAAGTATCATGTTAAATTTGACTTTGTTGATATGTTATGTTGTTTTGAGTTAGTTAGTTAGTTAGTTGGTCCTGATTTATGCTTAATTTTGAAGGATTGGAAAAAACGGGGACCAAACTTGCGGTCTTCCGTTAGGAAAGAGCCAAAGTTATCTCAGTGAGCTGTAACGCTTTCACAATAAGATAAGTCTTGTTCCTGTGCTCGTAGGCTCCTTCCGTCGGGGGATTTAAAAATTAAAAGGAGGGCCCACGTGATTCACAGCTGATATCCGTCCGTGTCAATAATGATCCGGACGGAAACACAGCCACGAAAACACCGGACTCCGAGCGGCTGTCAATATCAATCTTATATTGTCGGAATCGAGGAGGAGAACGCATCTTTCGAGGAAGATACGTGGTGAGTATTAAATTAGATTTAATTCTGTTAATTTATAATGTTTTTAAGGTAAGTTTTTAGTGTTAATTAGGTTAGTTTTTACAGTATGTTGGTACGTAGTCCGGTCCGGTGTTCTGGGTAAGTATTTGCAGGTCCATTCGTTGATTGTTATTAGGTCATTTAGTGTATATGGTTTTTACTGTTTATCATTATTAAGTCCATAGTCTTAAACTCGGATTTTTAATTGAGTTTTTGAGAGTTTTTTTGAGAGTAAAAGGGTAGGAATCAGGCCTGGGTTTGGTCATGGCTTATGCTTTTGGGTTTCCCCTGAGCAAGGTGCCTTTTGGACTCATCCCTCTCATCATTTTCAGCTACTCTTTACTCTCTCTTTTTTTATTACAATATTAACAATTGTTGACAGGTTATACAGAACAATAACAGGAATAAGGAAAGTAAATTTCAATTCAGAACTATAATAAATGAACAGGTGTATTAACTTATTTACAGGTGATTAATCTTTAATAAACTAATTGAACAGGGTTTAAACTTTATAATAAGAAAGATGATTATTGTGGGAACATATTCTTTTTAATATTTGTACATATTAGTCATTGAGTCCATTTGGGAACTTTGTTCCTAGTTTCTGAATCCAAATGTTCTCTTTTCTCTTTCTTTGTGGTGTTGTCCAGGTCCGGTCGTGTTCAAGTCCCTGTAGGTGAAGGTTCTGGAGTCCGTGGTCTTTGAAGTGTTTTACCAGGTGAGTTCTTGTCTTGTGTCCGTTTCTGATGTTGTATTTGTGGTGTGATAGTCTCGTCCTTAGTGCATTTCTGGTTTCTCCCACATACTGTGTCAGACATTTTTTGCAGCTGATGATATAGACACAGTTAGTCTGTTTCAGCGAGATTTTTGGTAGGGAGTATGGTGTTTTTGTCGTTCTGTTTTTGATGTTTTGTGGTTGTGTTGGAAATGTTTTTGGTTCCATAGGTGGTGGTAGTTTGGCTCTGACCAGGAGGTCCTTGAGGTTCGGGTTTTTCTTGAATGCCGAGATGATCCTAAATCTGTCAGGTATCGTTGTTCCTGTGAGTGTTTCCTGGAAGTTGTGTTTAAGTTGACGGTTTGCTTCCAGTGCATAGGAGGAAAAGTTGGCCATGAGTGGGATTAATTGTTTGTTTTCTGGTGTTTCTTGTTCTTTTTCTTTTTCCTGGGTGTCTTGGAAAGTTTCTCTTTTTACTGTTTTCAAAAGTGTTTTTGGATAACCTCTCTTTCTCAGGGTCTGAAAGAGGGTCTGGACGGCTTCTTCTCTGTTTTCTTCCCTTGTGCAGATTCTGTCGAATCTCAGCAGCTGGGATTTCAGGATCCCCTTGAAGGTATGTTTGGGATGAAAACTGGTCTTGTGTAGTAAGGCGTGTGTGTCAGTCGGTTTGAAGTACACTTTTGTGTCCAGTATCCCTGTCGTCTCAAAGTCTGGTCCCTTGAAGGTCACTGTGTCCAAAAAGTTAACTTGTTCGTCGTGTGTCTCAGGTGTCACTTTGATGGAGTTATGGTGTTGATTTAGTGTGTCTACAAATTGTTTAAAGTCCTCTTTACTGTGAGTCCAAATTCCCCAAATGTCATCTAGGTATCTAAAGTAGTGTGTCGGTGTTTTTTGGCATTTTGCCAGTGCCGTCTGTTCCCATTCTGCCATGTAGATGTTGGCGTAGGCGGGGGCAAACTTTTTGCCCATAGCTGTCCCTTTGATTTGTAGGTAGTTATGTCTGTCAAATTGAAAGTCATTCCTGGTCAGGCTTATGTGTAGTAGTCTCAGTATTTCTGTGTCCGGTCTGTTGTCGTCAGGGTACTTTTTAAACCATTTGCAGATGGCTGTCATTCCCAGGTCAGTATCTATGTTGGTGTATAGGCTACTGACGTCCATTGTGAAAAGAAAACATGGATCTTTGGTCACTATGTTGTGCACTCTTTGGATGAAATCCTGAGTGTTTTTAATGTAACTGGGGTGTTTGTTGGAGATGGGTGTTAGGAATGAATCCAGGTATTCTGCCACCCCGTAGCTCTCGCTGCCACAGTCGGAGACTATTGGTCTTCCTGGTGGTATTTTGTGGGGGACAGTCCAAGTCTCGGGGGCTTTATGGATTTTTGGTAGTAGGTAAAAGTACCTTGGTCGTGGTTCTTTTTCACCTTTTAAATAGGTCACTTGTTTTTTGGTGAGTTTTTTGTCTTTGTGCATTTGGTCTAAAATGTCTCCAATCATTTTTTCTGTCTCTTGGTAAATTGGTCCCGGGAGTGGTTGGTAATATTCTTTGTCCTGTAGTTGTCGCATCGCTTCATGTATGTAGTCTACTCTGTCTAGAATTACAGTCGCGCTTCCTTTGTCTGCCGGTTTGATCACAATACTGGTGCTTTTCATGAGCTGCTCTAGAGCTTGTTCCTCGTCAGTCGTTAGGTTTGGTTTGTCCGGTTGTTGTTTCAGGTTGTTGATGGTTTGTTGGTCTTTTTTTATGAGTTCTGTTAGTGCTGCTGGTAGTTTGTCGTCGCCCGGTTCCCAATTGGATTTGGTTGTGAATGGTTTTCGGTTTGTCTGGGTCGAGGGTCCGAAGTAGACATTTAGTTTGAGTCTTCTGTGGTACTCTGAGAGGTGAGTCGTCATCATGTTTCGTTTGTTCACTGTTTGTTTACAGGTAGGTACAAATGACAGTCCTTTAGTGAGAAGTCTTTTTTGATTTGGTGTTAGTCTGAAGTGGTTGGATAGGTTGATTACCTCTCCCCTTTGTGGTTCAGGGGTCTCAGGGGTCTCCCCTTTTAGCCTAAAAAAGATTTCCACTTTTTCCAGTGCTGAGTAGCAGTCTCTGGAGTCCAGTGGATTTTGTCATTGTTAGTGTTAAAGAATCTGTGGTCGATTTCGGGGATCTGTCTCCCAGTTTTGGTGATCAGGTCATTTAAGATCCTGACATTTTCTTGGATTTTTGCAGGGAGGGCTCTGTTAAAGGAGATTTTTGGGATGAAAATTTCCGCCTGTGGAAACTTTCTTTTGGCTGAACCTAACATCCTCTGGAGGTCTCTTTGTAATAGGTAGGTGTTAGTCTGGTTTCTATTGTTAAGGCCGAATGATAGTATTACTTTGGAGACTCTGTCTGTGGGTTCACAGTGGTTCTCCAGAAGATGAGCCGCGTTATATAGGTTAGCGCCGGGGTAGCAGTCCACCTGGATTCTCCTGTCCTGGATCCGGGGGAGTCTGTCCAGGTTTGAGTCTCCCAGGATTAGGATTGGTCTTTTAGGGTACAGACCCCAGTTTGCTAGTTTGTTGCCGTAGTGGTTGTGTTTTTGATAGGAGTGTGAGTACTCCTCTGGTTTTGGGGTTTGGTTAGTTTGGTTGGTTAGGTTGTTTTCGTTGTTTTCGTTATCTTCATCCTCTGTGTTAGGACTGTCTTGGTAGTAGACTGTTTTGGCGAGTTGTGAGGATAGTATTGGAATCACTACTTTTGGCATAAGGTTGGTTAGTACAGGGTTTTTGGGGGGTCCGTTTTTTGGTAGGAGGTTCTCCATTTCTTCTTCCGAGTCCTCGTCCCGCAGGGAGGGGAACAGGAGGTTGCTTCCTTGAGAGGAATTGATTTCGGTTTTTCTTCGTTTGTTCGGTGGTTGTATTTGGCTGAGGATTTCGAAAATGTCCTCAGGGACGTTCTTAAGGGGGCTCTCAGGGGTATCTTTTGGGGAGTCCTCAGGGGGGTTCTCAGGGATATCCTCAGGGATGTCCTTGGGGATGTCCTCAGGGAGGTTTTCCGGGATATCGTCAGGGAATTCTTCAGGGAGGTCGTCCATGAATTTTTTCAGGTGGTTTAGGTCTCGTTCTAGTATTTTTGGGTCGAAGTAGCGCAGGTCTCTTTTGAACCATTTGGTGGCTATTTCTAAGGCTCTTTCCCATTCTATTTTAGAAAGGGGGATCATATGGGTTTTGCATTCTGTTAAGATTAACTGGTAGTGGTCTCCGAGGATTTGGAGGGTTGTTGTGGTCCAGTTTTTGGCATTGTAGGTGGTGAGTTGAGTCGTTGATGCTGTTGCGTAGGCTGGGAAGACGCTTTTGGTGATCATTTCTTGTGTTTTGAGCAGTCTTTTGGGGATTGTGGAATTTGGTGTAATTTTGGTCTTTTCCAGGTGGTGTGAGGCCTTGAGGTATTTGTGGAATACCCTGATTAGTTTTTGGAAATCACTCCGTTGATCTGCCATGATGGACTGATCTGCAATAATCAAAGGAGAATGATTTGGTTGGTGAGTGTATCAGAACTGATTTTGAATTGGGTTCACAAGAGAGTATGCTGTCCGATGGCGCTGGCAATGGTTAGGTGTTAGAAAATTCTCTCGATGACTCCCCCCACCTCGTCTGACGACTTGGCAGTTGAAAATGGGGAGCCAAAGGCAGGGCACGGGCCTACGCACGTCGCAATATCTCTCTTTTCCCGTCTATTTTTCCTCAACAGGTTTGGTAAGTGTATTGGTTTCTTTCTCTTTCTCTTTTACAGGTTTTTGGTTTTCAGGTGAGTATCCTTACTTTCTTTTCTCCCTTATAGGTTTTGGTTTTCAGGTAAGTATCGTTATTCTCTTTTTCCTTTTCAGGTTTTTGTTCTTCCGGTAAGTGACGTTATTTATTTTATTTTTCTGGTAAGTAACGTTGTTTTTTGTTTAACCTTCTTTATCTAGGTTTAGGTCTTAAGGTAAGTGGAGATAATTATGTCTAATCTGAAAAATTTCTTTTGCTTTACGGGTTGGTATAAACGTTTTTTCTTTTTCCTTCTTTTCCAGTTGTGGTTTTTCCGGTGTGGATTGACGTTGTGATTTCTCCTCCGGGCTAAGGTAAGTTTTCAAGGTAAGTGATATTTCAAGTTTAAGGAAACGTTAGGATTTAGGTATGCATAAGGGTTGGTTTGGTTAGGTTTAGGGCAGGTTCCTGACTTGGCTTTAAACCCCGAATGGTTAAGGTCAGGGCTAGGGTGGGGATAGGCTTAAAAATTGGTGATTTTGACGGTCAAATAGGGTTAAACGTTGGAGAACGAAGTGGTTAGGTTTAGGCGTTGAAAAGCGAGTTGGTTAAGTTTAGGCGTGGAGAGCGAAATGGTTAGGTTTAGGGCAGGTTCCTGAATTGGCTTTAAACCCCGAATGGTTAAGGTCAGGGCTAGGGTGGGGATAGGCTTAAAAATTGGTGATTTTGACGGTCAAATAGGGTTAAACGTTGGAGAACGAAGTGGTTAGGTTTAGGCGTTGAAAAGCGAGTTGGTTAAGTTTAGGCGTGGAGAGCGAAATGGTTAGGTTTAGGCGTTGAAAAGCGAGTTGGTTAAGTTTAGGCGTGGAGGACGAAATGGTTAGGTTTAGGCGTTGAAAAGCGAGTTGGTTAAGTTTAGGCGTGGAGAACGAAATGGTTAGGTTTAGGCGTTGGAGAGCGAGGCGGTTAAGTTTAGGCGTGGAGCAAGACGGTTAGGTTTAGGCGTGCTGAACTAGACGGTTAGGTTCAGGCAAGGGTTGGAATTGGTTAAGATTAGGCATAAAGAACTGAGTCGGCGTGGTTAGTTTTAGGCTTAGAGTTGTGAGTTGGCGTGTTGAAATTGAGTAATCAGGTTCAGGTACGGCCTGGTTAGGTTTCGGTGTTGGGAAGCGAGATGGTTAGGTTTAGGCGTGCTAAGTTAGATGGTTAAGTTCAGGCACGGGTTGGAATATTGGTTGAGTTTAGGCGTCAAGAAGTGAGATGATTAAGCGTATTGAAGTAGATTGGTTATAGATTTCGGTGTGTTAAAAGGAGGTGGTTAGTTGGGATTTGGAGTAGTTAGGTTTGAGGAACGTGGATTAGTGGATAGTTTTGTATTGAAAGGAATTTAGGGAAGCTAATTTGGGAGCTAAAGTCTATTTTAAGAAAGCTAGTAGTGGTTCCTATGACAGCCAGCCTGGATCTTAGAGGTCAATTTTTTGTCCCTGCAGCTGAGTTTTTAGGAAGCTAAATCGTAGGACACATCGTCAGTAGTGGACCCCAGGGTCATTGAGTGTTTCGGCCATTACCACTAGACACTCTCTCCCAAGGAAGGCCCTCCCGAGATTGATCAAGTCTCGGGGTGTGTCCCATAGCCAATTGTGTTTTTTGTCCTATTTTGGTAATCTAAATCTCAAGTTGTTTTTAAGTTTGGTCAGGTTATAGAGGAGTCTTTTAGGTGAGTCAAATGCTCTTTTTTCGATGAGTTGGTTTTTTGTTCTCTTTTCAGAGTTTTCTCGTGTTTTAAAAGGAGTTTTTTTGAGTGAGTGAACGGCTCTTTGGAGATGGTAAGTGTTTAATACGATCGTTGTCTTTTTCAGGTTTACGGCTGAGTATTTTGAGGCCTTTCAGAGACTAATAGTAGAACGAGGTGAGTGTTAAAACGGTGATTTAGAGCTGATAAGTATTCGTTTTTGGTATATAATTTTAGAGTTTTAAAGGTAAGTGAATAAATTCTGAGAGTTTTACGGATAGTAATGAAGAGCACACGAGGGAGATAGGACCAGCCACAGCGAGCTGTTGCCTTCCAGGTCACCTCCGGTGTCAGCATCACATTAAAGGACTAGTGTGTAAAATTTAAAGGTAAGTGAATATATTCTGCGAGTTTTACGGATAGTAATGAAGAGCACATGAGGGAGACCGGACCAGCCACAGCGAGCTGTTGCCTTCCAGGTCACCTCCGGTGTCAGCATCACATTAAAGGACTAGTGTCTAAAAATTAAAGTTTTTCTGAGACTTTTCAGGAGTGGATGAGGAGGGAGCCAGGACCAGCCGCAGCGAGCTGCTGCCTTCCCAGATCCCTTAAACATCCCTAGCGCATTTTAAAGGTAATTTTCTGAATATATTCTAAGAGTTTTAAGGATAGTAATGAAGAGCACACGAGGGAGACCGGACCAGCCACAGCGAGCTGTTGCCTTCCAGGTCACCTCCGGTGTCAGCATCACATTAAAGGACTATTGTCTAAAAATTAAAGTTTTTGAGTCTTTTAAGGAGTGGATGAGGAGGGAGCCAGGACCAGCCGCAGCGAGCTGCTGCCTTCCCAGACACCTCAAACATCCATAGCGCATTTTAAAGGTAAGTGAATAAATTCTAAGAGTTTTAAGGATAGTAATGAAGAGCACACGAGGGAGACTGGACCAGCCACAGCGAGCTGTTGCCTTCCAGGTCACCTCCGGTGTCAGCATCACATTAAAGGACTAATGTCTAAAAACTAAAGTTTTGAGTCTATTTAAGGATTGGATAAAAGAGGGAGCCAGGACCAGCCGCAGCGAGCTGCTGCCTTCCCAGTCACCTCCAGTATCCACCGCGCATTAAAGGGTAAGTGAGTAAAAAATTTTTTTTAGTTTAAAGGATAGTAATGAAGAACACATAAGGGAGATAGGACCAGCCGCAGCGAGCTGCTGCCTTCCAAATCTCCATCAGTGTCTCCATCACACTAAAAACTGCGAGTTTTGGAAGCTAAAAAACGTAGCATCCTCGGCTTAGTTCACTATTTTGAACCAAGGGATGTGGGTCTAGGTCCCGGTGCATCCACGGCCCAGTCACCTAAGCTGGATCTGGGGGATGATCGTCTGGAGAGGCTGTTGCATTTAGGTCCCGGTGCATCCAAGGCTTGGTCCCTAAATGGACCAAGGGATGAGAATTTGAAAGAGGCCAATTAAACGTGTGTGGTGCAAGATGGGCTGTTGTATGAGGGGAGCTAACCTCCATAGAAGACTGGGCTACGATCAAGGTCCTGATGCCCTGGACCACCACATCCCACGTGCTGTCCCAAGGGGACCTGGGAGGGCCGCTTACTTACCACCTAATCAGGTTAACAGCTCGTTTGTTGACACCGTGAGGTTACCCCGAGCTGCCCAGTTAGGTTAGGAGTGAAGGGAGGTCATTCTACTTCATCCGTAGGAGATCCGTACTCGATGTTCTATTTTAAGCCTATTTTGAGTCCCAATAGAGATTGTGAGAGGAGGGACTGAGAGGTGATACCAGGACCAGCCGCAGCGAGCTGCTGCCTTCCAGGCATCACTACAGCCCCCACCTCACAAGATTGAGTACCTCCCCAGCAGGACCAGGACCAGCTACAGCTAGCTGTCGCCTTCCTGGGGACTGCTATGGGGACGGGGGACCTGGACCAGCCGTAGCAAGCTACTGCCTTCCAGGAGCCTCCAAGTAATCATCCAAATCTAGTACAAAATAGGAAATTGAGTACCCCCCCAGCAGGATTGGGACCAGCCGCAGCGAGCTGCTGCCTTCCCAGGATCTGCTTATGGGGACGGGGGACCTGGACCAGCCGTAGCAAGCTACTGCCTTACAGGAACCTCCAGGTAGTCATCCTATTTTGTTTGCCCCATAGGAAGCAAGGAGAGGAGATCCCAGGGCCACGAGGACTGACAGCAGAGGACTGCTGACCTCACAAGCGGTCCAGGACTCAACCCCTACGCTCCCGAGTACCTCCCCAGCTGATACAGGGAAATCCCTGATCAGCCACGGTAAGAGGGGACCAGAGACGGCGAGCTATCGTCGCTCAGGACCCCCCCAGGTACCCATTCTAACCCCATTTTAGGTCTATTTTGAGCATTCTCTGTGCCATCATACACCGCAAGACCCCAGAGATATGCAGGCCTATGTACGTTTTTTAGGAGGTCGCTGCTCACCGAGTAAGCAGGCTGCTGTTCCCGGAGTCTTCTAATGGGGATGCTGCTCCCTCTGCTGGCGGGATCTGTGTACTTCTTCCGGAGAGGATTTCCACAGGTTATAAAAGCTCTTAAAAGGGCTCTGTGGTTTTAGGAATAGGATGTTGGCTGCTCGGATGTCAGGCTGTCTTCTGAGAGGGCTCAGGATGGAGGGATTGCTCAAATCCTTAAAAGGACTATCTCCAGGAGTTGAGTCCGTCTTCTTTTCTTCTCCGCTCTTCACCAGGGATGTTGCGGTTTAATTTTAAGTGCTTTTGGAGGAGGTAGGTCTATTTGGGTGAAGCGAAGAAATGTTATGGTTGTTCAGGATCTGTGCATATTCTGAATATGTCAATAAAACTAATATAAGTTGTGATTTCATGACCATTTTCATGTGTGTATAATTGATAATAAACTATTGTTTTCACTGTGAGTGTCCATTTCTGTGTTTTAGGAGTTATGAGTGTATTCTACTAGTGTTGACCCCTGTTTACAGGCCCCTGGAATTATGGGGAAAATTATTGGTCCTATGTGGTCGTTTCCCTCTCTTTTTGCTTTAAGCTGAGTGGAGAGTTCCAAAGTTTTAGTAAAAATAGTTAAAAAAGGTTTTTGAAAAGCAAATTTTTGTCACTTTTTTTGTGTATATAGTTGATATTAACTATTGTCTTAACTTAAGGTGTCCATTTTTGTGTTTAGAAGTTGAGAAAGGACTCTATTAGTGTTTACTACTGTTTCCCTGTCTCTGGAATTGTGGGGGAAATCAGTGGTCCTATGCGAACGTTTCCCTCTCTTTTTGCTTAAGGCTGAGTGGAGGATTCAAAGTTGTAGTAGATTAGCTCAAAAATCCAAAAGAACTATTGAGGTCTAGTTCTATTTCTTTCAGATAGTTAAGAGGAGTGTTTTTGTACTTAAAGAGATGATAAAAATTTGTTTTTGGGGTAAAAATTGGTTTTTTGTAAAAAAATGCCAAGGAGGGGGATCGAACCGGCGAATTCGCGAGCTCCCGTTCCGAAAAGCAAAACTTAACGCGGTGCGCTATAACGCTTCACATAAAAGTTGGTTCCGTTTTCTGTCATGGCGTTTATTCGTTCAATATCCCGTAGGGCATTATTAAGGCTTAAGATTGGGTGGTGTGTAACGTTTTATAACGTTTATTATATTTGTTTCCTATTTTTTCAAGGATGTCATTAAAGAAGAGCGGTGTCGGGGTGTTCATTCTGTTTAAGAATGAATGATGAGGGCCTGTTGTGTTTCACATTGTCTATTGTGATTTGGGAGGAAACTACGTTCGGGTCAAAGGTCAGGTTTAATATTTAATGTCCTAACAAGACTTATTAGTTGGAGGAGAAAGTGATGTGTGGTCGGGATGGAGACAGAGCTTGGGGTACAGGGGTCTGTGGGGACCTGCTGTACCCCCTATGCCTGATCGGGCTTATTCGCTCTGAAACTCCCCAGCTCCACCATCAGAATGGGGGAGCTCCGGGAGGAGAGCCATTAATTTTTTAAGATGTGATGTGATTTTTGGTATCCTTTTGGAGCGAAGAGGAGAGTCGTTTGGGATGTGTGGTCGGGATGGAGACAGAGATGGAGATAGAGCTTGGGGTACAGGGGTCTGTGGGGACCTGCTGCACCCCCTATGCCTGATCGGGCTTATTCGCTCTGAAACTCCCCAGCTCCACCATCAGAATGGGGGAGCTCCGGGAGGAGAGCTATGATTTTTGGTATCCTTTTGGAGAGAAGAGGAGAGTCGTTTGGGATGTGTGGTCGGGATGGAGACAGAGATGGAGACAGAGCTTGGGGTACAGGGGTCTGTGGGGACCTGCTGTACCCCCTATGCCTGATCGGGCTTATTCGCTCTGAAACTCCCCAGCTCCACCATCAGAATGGGGGAGCTCCGGGAGGAGAGCTATTAATTTTTGAAGATGTGATATGATTTTTGGTATCCTTTTGGAGAGAAGAGGAGAGTCGTTTGGGATGTGTGGTCGAGATGGAGACAGAGATGGAGACAGAGCTTGGGGTACAGGGGTCTGTGGGGACCTGCTGTACCCCCTATGCCTGATCGGGCTTATTCACTCTGCACCTCCCCAGCTCCACCATAAGGATGGGGGAGCTCCGGGAGGAGAGCTCTGGTACATTTAGTCGTAGGGTGTGAATCTCTTTTGTTAAGGTGGAGATAGAATTAGAGCAGTGATCTGTCTAGATGAATATAGTCACAGTCTTTTCGTCCTGTATTGAGGGTCTATGTTAAGTATTAAGATTTAGGTTCAGAGAGTGGGGATGATTTTTTTATTATTTTTTTGAAAATTAGTAATAAGTTGTTATAGTGGGTTTTATAGGTATTGATTA
>NW_027255022.1:0-61545 GCF_042242105.1 Pempheris klunzingeri
AGTAACATATAGTGTGTTTTTGGCTGTAGATTACTTCTAACTTATGTGTAGTGTTGCTTCTAATATCTATCTTAAATTATATTATATAACTACATCATTAATGTAACTTTTTATTACCATATATTTCTCTAGTATATTTTTATATAATAAAGTTTATATATATTAACAGCGTTACAAGAATATAGAAAGTTTTGATTTTTTTTTAATTAAAATAATTATTGAATGTAAATATACGGAAAATACACTAGCTTGTCTTAGTACGTTTTAATTCAGTTATTTTTAGAAAAATGTATTTCTTTTTTTCATAAAAAATTTTTACAATTCACAAAATCATGTTTAAGTAAGTAATATACATAAAATTTTTTTATAAAATTGTATGAGTAGCTTTACTATGGTGTTTTTATCCATCTCTGTAACTATGGCAACAATTTTGTGTTTCTCTAAATAAATTATTATTATTTAATAAATAAAATTAGTGGGTAACTTATAAAGATAGATATAGTTTTCTTTTTTTAATACTATTTGTGTACGATTTGATTAATAACATTGTTCAAATGATGTTAATTTTATAAATTTTATAAAAATTAATTGTTGATTTAATCACATTGTTCACGTGCGCAAAGATATTCACCGCGAGTTTTTCAAGTTAAGGTTTTTTTTTTAGTTACGAGGTTAAACCTCTGGCGCAGCTTATTGGGCTGTGAAGTTCAAGTTGGTCAGACTTGCTTCATTAAACGCTGTAGGCACCGCAGCGGAGTTTTTTCCATCATATCCTAACCACACGACATCACACACCAGCTCCGACTTATTATTCTGCGGTAGTGTGGGAATTTAACCCACTAAACATCCTCGTTTTGGGGCGATCACCACCCCTACCCTATCCATTTCTCGGACGTTGGCTCTATGGGAATCACCTAAATAGAGGCAGGAATTTACTATCGTACCCTAGTGCAGTGCATCAGCACTCGATTTTGCCCTCCCATCAGGCTTCCTCCCACTACCAGCATGTACTATAATTTTTTTATAGAAACATGCAATTACCATAGTGTTCCTATTAACTTCGGATTAAGGGATACGATAGACCGGAAACAGTGGGCGGCACTGGGATTCGAACGCATGACCCCAAGATCATTAGTTCTAAGCCTATACCACTAAGTCATCTGTCCACTATTCAGAAGATAGTATTAAAGACCTGTAAAAAGATCTTCTTTTCCTGTTTTTTAGAAGGATATAAACAAGTGGCAGGATAAAACTAATTGTTTTGTTCATTACTTCCTAAAATATACAAGTGGAAAAAGTCATTTAAAATACCTTAAAAGCTCCCACCGGCAATAATCACGCTTAAATTCTGTAGGTGAATCAAATTAATTTTAGTATCTAAAATAACAATTAAAGTCGTTGGATTTTACATAGAAATCATAAATGTAATATTCTTCTTTTAGTGGAGCTAACATTTAACTCTAAAATTCTTAGAACTATATACAATGATGGACTTTCTCTCACAAAAATTATGGACTTTTTGATAGATTTGGCATTTATTTATAATCGTTTTTAAGGAATTTTAATTAGGCTAGTAACAACGGAGTAAAATTTGTGAGTTTATCACGAACATTCCTCGCAGTTCCATTTTCGCATTCCATACAATTTTGGAATTATAATTTTTTTTAATTTGTGATCATGAAAGTTAACGACATCAATATTTATAATTTTCTCAGATCAAGTACATAGTTTTGCATAGTTATTCCTATTCTGGCCCCTCCATTGTTGCTTTGTCTCATAACTATGATATTTAAGATAAAAAGAACTATTTTAAGAATCATTTTTTTTTAAACCTATTTCTTAAATCAACAATATGAAATCAAAACCTTCTTGCTTGTAATCTGTTTCATACGCATTTAGCATATAGACGTTGGAAAACTTTGTCGGTGCCGTTATTGTAAGATTTACACATGCAAAACACTAACTAATCACCGTGAGGATTGTTCCTACTCTTTTCATTTATCTAGCATTAATTTTTTATACACTCGGAAGATATTTAGTATTCTATCATTTTTATCATCATTTGATTCCACATTCGTGTCGAATTTCTTATATTAATAACTGATCCGTAATTTTTTGAGTAATTCACAATTTGAAAAACATAGCATCTAAAAAGCTCAGACTAGGCAATAAAAAAGACAGTAAATAATTATCAGGAACGGAATTTGAACTTGCATCCATAGAATTAGGGAGCATATGCCTGTACCAATAATTTAACCTACTCGGGTCTAATTTAACAAATTACAATCCGAAAAATTACTAATAATAAATTTAATTTACTGAGCTAGTTAAATTATGTCACCTTTTGTGTCAAACAGACTCCAAGTTATGGAACCTATTTAGCTATTATAATTGGCTAACAATGTTTATCATACAATCTCCTTAATTCGTTTTACAAAAGTATCATTATATATTCTTTTGTTGATTTTTTATACTTTACTCACAAATATTTACATTTACCTAACATACAGAAAAAGTTTTAATTATAAATTTGTCATTATTATATAAGAAATTTGTTATGGTACTCGTAGGTAATTATATTACAAATTTATTCATTTTTCGAGATGTTTGTTTTTGAACATAATATTTATAATCCAAAGATATAATTTTTATAAGCTTATCTATTAATGAATAAATGAGGGAATTATCGACCTTCAAGATACTCCATAGAAAACTCCTTAATGACCTCATATTTTAATATAACTCCTATTGGTTAAAGGTTTATATATGGATTATTTGATCACTACTAGTTTCTAAAAAATTGTGATATCTCTCTTTATCGATTTAAAATTGTTAAATATTCTCTAAATTACAATAGGTTTTAAAATTATTATTACTACCTCAAAACATTTGAATTATTGATAATACAAATATTTTATAATAAAAGACGTAATTTTTGATTTTCTATGAGGAAGGATTAGTAATAGGACTGTCAACTAAGAAATATTTCTATAAATTAACTACATTATCTTGAATCACCTCAAACTAAATTATTCTATTTACTATAATAGTAATTAAATTTAAAATAATTAAATAAGCAATTAACAACTTTGTACTGTTCGACTAATAGCTATCTTGTTAAATTTGTTTTATGGTTTACAATTATAAAGTTGTTTATAGAGCAATAAAATATCAAAATTGTTAAAAAACTTAAAGTCGTACGGAATCCAATAATCCGCAGTCTAGGTGATGTACGTGTGCCCGTAGTCGAATATAGATAACTCAATTAGTTAAAAAAGATTCAATCAGAAGTAATTACACAGAAAATAATTTTTGAGCTATAAAAATCTCACTTTCTATTTATTTTACTACTTTTAAAATTATTTAATATTTAAAAAGCAACTGATAAAACAACATTACTGATAATTCTAGAGAAATAAAAAACTTAATTTTTTGTAAGATATTAATAAACGCTAGAAATCATATTTTAACTCAAAATTATGATATACTTTTCGGTAAAATATCAATTAAAGCTAATTCATTGCTAAGTTATTAGATACATAGCAATGATACAATTTATCCAGTGTAAACCCGTCTACCATTAAAAAAATAATGTCCAATTTTATTCAATAGGCATCATTATTAAAAAATTTTGGAATATAATACATCCAAATAACAAAAGTTAAATACAAGATATATACTCTAATGACTTTCAGATATCACCAAATGGTAATATAGGAATATAATAAAATCATTGTTACACTTTAAATCCCTCAAGTTGCTTTATTATTTTTCACTTATGAAGATACGATATTAAAATATCTTTAATTATGCTAAAAACTGATTTTTCCCGTGTTTATAAAACGGTTTTAGAGACTGTATTTTTTGTAAATAATAGTAGACGCCAAAAAAATCTATGCGAACGAACACTAAAGAATTATTATTATCTGATAATACACATTTATAATTTTATTTAAATATAATAAGACTACAAAAATTAATTTATAAATGAAATCACTCATGAGCCTTTTAATTGTATTGATTAGTATAATAGACCCTAAATTAAATGAAATATTTCATTCACTATACCAAGAATATCATATATAATATTTAAATAAAGTATCAATTTTTGCATACCTAAAATGTTTCATTATTAATTTGGATAACACTATTTATTATTATTTCTATTTAGTGTGTTTTTTAATATTATACCTTAATTTTTATATAATTTAATAAGTTGAATATATCATTTGTTGAATTTTTTTAAGAATTATAACTAACCTTAGTTAATGGACAGATTTGGTGTTATGTTACACACCCTCTACTCCAAAAATATTTATCGCTTAATTATTTTTGTAGACATAAATTCACTACGCGCATTTTCATTAGACTTCTTATTGGTATTGGAATGAGTTTTGCTGTTTCTTCATATTGCTTGTTTATAACAGAAAATAGAATATCAAACATGAAGCATCTCTATAATGTTTAGTCTTGTTCCCTGGATCTATGTTTTAGCAAATATATTATTTGATATGGTACGATCCTAAAAAATATATCTTATTAAAAAATGTTTAATTTTACAAATAAATTTTTTTAGATTATATGCTTTATACCAGTTAGTGTAATGTTGATTGTTTCTAAAATAACAAATGTTGAAGTCATGATAGGTTCAAATTCTCCACAAACTATCATCCTTTTCGTTCTTTATTTGTACTTAGTAACCTTCATAAATTATACTTAAACAATTTATAGATATGCCGTATTGACACCAACCTACTTGGTTACATATTTCTTCGATTCATCTAGTGCTTGCTACATCATACTATGTGCAGTCAATATTATATTATGTTGTATTGGGAATATGATTTTTGTAGTTCTTGAAATGGTACATGTGGTAAAATTTTCGAAAAATTTATAGTTAATTTGAACCAAAACCTACTTTTTAAGTTGAACGAACAGCAAAGGATAATAGCAAGCAACTACCCTTTAATAATACCACAGCATACATTTGTAAAAGTATTTACAGATATTTTTAAAAATAATGAGTTTTCCAAAATATCACAAACATACCGTAATTATGCAAATAATTATTCATTATAAATAATACGAAACTTTTCACATATTTTTAGATTTAATTTTTAGCACATTTAAATTTACCAACCTACAAAAATTTCGAAATGGACTTTACTGGTAAAAGTATGATTTGTCTTGTTACAGTTGGAACAATTGGTTTGCTTCTATTGATAACTGTAGAATACATTTTCTATTATTCTACAAGGTAATTTTAATAATTATGTCACTAGTAGACTTTATATATACACTGTTCTTATATTTTCTAATATCTAATTTTATTTAATAACCCTTTATATTAAAAATCAAATTATATTAATATTCATTATACAATTTCCTATACATAATTATTTGACCTCTAAATTACTTTTATTTTATTCCCTACAATTGTGTTTAATTTCTTATAATTCATTCAATAATATCTCTTTCTTAGTTGTATCGAAGCATAAATGACACAGATTTACTTATGAATTTATATATTATTATTTGTAGTAGATTATTAGTTATTGATTTTCAAATAGTAATAGTTCTATACATTTTTATTTCCTAATATGTAATTTTAAAAAAATCTAATTAATTCAACCTAAACTTCAATTACAACATAAATGAACGTCATCGAACCTTAGTCATTTTAATTTTTGTCTAAAATTAGATATATTACAATAATTTTCTTTGAACGTTATTTTTAGGGAATATTTCATCACATTAACTCTGATAAATCTCTCATTAGAAATTTGACGCCTATTAATACAAAAAGTTTCATTATAAATTTCTATTAACTCATATTCTTATCATATAGATTTTAAAAACAATTTTCAGTTCAAAAATTATTAATAGAATATTTTCAAGTTAAAAATTTGTACATAATTTGATTATTAATAAACAAATTCTTCTAGAATCATTGTTCAACTTTTTGCAATTTTTCACAATTCTTATAATTTTACTATGTTAAACCATAAATTCTTTTAAATTTAACACGAAGTTAGGTCGCAGTTCCACTTTTTAAGCTTAAGGCACATTGTAGATGGTAAATAGTTTTAATGTGGTAAAGTACTTTTACTCACCTTATCGCTAACGAACTCCCGTGATTTACTTTATTTACATACATTATTACAATTTCACAAATAACAAAAATGTATTTTATATTTCACCCTAAAATTTATTTCAAACAAATTTCTTATGATGTCTTTAAACAAGTAACGAAATTTTGAGAGAATTACGATATCTACACTACTGAATGCACTTTAATCTTTTTAGCGATCTAGTTAAAGAAAATAACAAGATAAATTATTTTTTATGTTAAGAGAATAAAGAAATATTCTTGTAATTTAGATTAATTGCTTTCTGGTCTGTGATTGTTGCACGACATAATACGAAATTAAGTGAATATATAATAAAGAAATAATGTATTTTGACTGATCTTAACTACCTTAAAACACTTTTGACCAAAAGTATTCCTAGTGAACTTAAAGTTCATCTCTTTACCCAATGTTTAAAAAATCTATCCTAGTATACTATTCAAGCATGCGCGATTAATATAATTTGACAATTTTATAGAGTTAAATAAATCATGATAAATTCTATCTGTAGAATGTTACATTGCAATCTTAAGAGGTAATATGAAGTACTTAAGGAAGATGTTTTAAATGTAATATAATCCATGAATTATTCTTAAGTCCAGTTTTTCTGTTATTATCCGAAATTTTACTTGAGATATTATACCACGTAATTACTAATGAATTCTACTCTGTAATAATGTAATGTTTGGTTCTTAAAAACGAGTTATCAAACAAAGTACATAATTATATGATGTGCGTGAATTATTTATGTCGAACTTTTATGAGATCGTTTTATTAAGTCTGTAATAGTTAGATTGGATGCTAACTAGTTTAAAACTATTTAAATTTGTAGACTGAGATATGATTGAACGTGCAATACCCGACAAATCCTGCAGACTTTATGTAAATCTTGAGTAAAGAACAATTTGGTTCGTGGTAATAACCGCATTCTTTTTAATTAATCATTCCTGTGATTTACCATGGATAAAATATTAATATTTTAAATATTGAAGGTATTTCGATAATAAAACAGAATAATAACGTTTGTGCTTACTCTCTTTTCTCATTGTGTGTGCATTATAGTTCGGTAATAACGTCCATATTTTAATTTTACTTGAGATAATTCCATTGGTTTATCTATTTAAATTATGTGCGTACGTTCAAAAATTATTTGATGTACTTTTCGACCTTGACTTTAGCTAGAGAAACATTGTATGACCAAATTCGTTTTTAACATAATACATTAGTCGGGAGAAACTCGTTAATTCGATTCTTTTTGGTAACTCAATGGAACCATGTCTTTTTTAATTAAAAATAATAAGAAATGTTCTTGAATGATGATATAACTATTTGATTAGCATGAGTCCCAGCATTTATTTTTCAAAGTGATTTCTCAAGACTTACGTGACAATTAGGAGGTTGTGATATTAACAAATTAAAAAAAATTTATTATCTTTAATTTAACAATATATATCTTGTGAATATTTTTACTATATTCAACTACATCTTATTATTTACTGTGTCATTATTGTGATCTTTATTATAATCCTGGGGACTCAGGGGCAGGCATGTATTTCAAATTTAAACCTTAGATTGTATAGATGTATAATGGTTTTTGATTTTAAGTCTTTATTTGACTACTTTTCTTATTTATCATAAATATAAATTTGCTATTAATTCTCACAAATTTAAGCTGTTTTTATGTAAACATTATTTCATAATAAAATAAATACTTAATGTGATTTTATTATAACGCCATCACTTTTTGTATGTCATATATGCTGAATTTAAAGATATCTCAATATTAAGCATTAAAATACTTTAATAATATGGTACACGGGTTAATGTGGTTAATAATACATATTATTTGGCTATAGTGTCTTTAAATGTTCTTTATATTGCCAATATAATTATGTATATCGATAAAAATAGTTTTAGATGAATTAATTTTCTATAAGTTGAAATATAACTCACCTTTAATTAAATATTATAAAAAAATTTTATTTCTAAAAGATCTAAAATTACAAAAAATTTCAATAAAAATATTGTAGTGCATAGTTTTGAATCATTTATATTTAAATATATATATTCAATTTTTGCTATTTATTATCATTAGGATGTCAATACTGTAATTATGATAGATCATTCATTTTTATAATTCATTTGAGTTAATTTAATTTTCACTTATTAATTGTTATAAATATACTGTTGCATATTGTCAATTTTGACAAATTCGATATTTTTAATGATATTTCTTTACTAAAATAATGGTTTTATAGACATGTTATTTTTTAATAATAACTTTCAAACTATTAGAAAATTTAACAAAGATAAAAACACGCACTATTCAGCTAATGTCTCTCAACAATACAACGATAACTTTTCACTTTGATCTATCGATTTAAACACTTCAATGATGGAAACTTCCTTGGAAAGTGGTGTCCTTGAGGAAACTATCACAGTGAACTCCAGTATTGTGAATGATTATTAATTAAAAGTCTCCAAACTCAAGAAAGTTGGAACTAATACATACTTTTGCACTATATTATCTATAATATTTTATCATAATTATAGGTATATTCAAAATTTTTCCAAAAAAATACCGCTTTCAATAATATCTCATTTCATGTCAAGAAAGGAGAGGTAATAAACTTTATACAAAAAATTAATTAATCAATAAATATTGACGTAGTGTTTTGGGCTATTGGGTCCTAATGGATCAGGTAAAACGTCAACATTCAAAATGTTAACAGGTCAGATGAGCGTAACATCTGGTTTTATTTCTTATGGTGATGTCTACGAAGATACGAAGTATATTATTAAATATAGATTTATTTATATCGCATTTTGTCTCAGTACTTCTTAGATTTTAATAAAAATTATTATTTTATAAAATGTACTATATTTAAATAATTGAAATTAGATTGTACTTTACTGAAACGTAATGGAATTAAATATTAAACAATCATATTCGTTTTACAACTTCAAAGCTGTGTATTATCAGTATTACGATAAACAGTCAATTTTTACCACATATCGAAATATCCACAATTTTATTTAAGGGATATAATAAAATATTATACCTTTTATTACTTATATAATAAGGAAAAGTGTCTAAAAATCATCATTATTATAGTAAATCCCATTTTTCCTGCTTTTCTTCCTATTTTTTATTTTAAGGCTTATTGGGAAATTTTATAACTATTATATCATTCATTATTACTAGCGTTTCTTTTTTAAGTTCTCCTCGTATTACTAGAATTTTTTTGTTATCT
Organism: Pempheris klunzingeri; assembly: GCF_042242105.1. Taxonomy (NCBI): domain Eukaryota; kingdom Metazoa; phylum Chordata; class Actinopteri; order Acropomatiformes; family Pempheridae; genus Pempheris; species Pempheris klunzingeri. Next base: position 9,383 of record NW_027255022.1, read on the forward strand.
TTTTTATATTTTTATATTAAATTGTTTACAGTCCGCTTTTATTTTATTCGTAATATAAATATACTATCCTCAAAAATATCCTGTTATTCTCAAATTTTCTTCTACATTATTTTAATTTTCTATAAATTTTGAATAACGCATGATTGTCATAACTTTTTAGTTTATAATATATATATATATATATATATATATTAGAAAATAAATTTAATTTGATATATGAAGATTTTAGTTTTTTTGTAACCTATATTTTACGTACAGTTTAATCATGTGTGTAGTTTGATATTGACAAACTTACTCCATAATTTTCTGTAGATGCCTCAAAAGATGTAAAAAAAATCATCTTTAAAATTAACAAACCTCGACTAATTATTTTTTAATATTATGAGAATTTTTTTATCGTCATAAAGTACGTTGGCTTTTCGAAATCCACGACAATAAAGTAAATGTCTAATTCAGTATCTGAGTACCTGTTCTCAGTATCACTTTTTGCTGCTTTCCATTATGAAAATCGCCCATAATTTTTAAAAGGTATATACAATAGCTACTATATTCTTACTCGCTTCAAATCATTTAATAACAAAGTTTGATGGGATTGTATCCGTAGTTTTCTAGCAAGAAAAGCCAACAATTGAACTTAATAGTTCATAGCAAAAAGTAGGAATCAACTACAAAATAAATGATAGGGTTTTTATAGGGCAAGAGGAAATCAATTTAAATGTTAGCCAGGACTTCAATTTTAGCTTGGCGTCGCCGTATTCATAAAAACTTGTTCTTGACAACGGTAGAGACAGGCCAGAGCTGCATCTTAATAATTCCCCATACTAAGTTCTAAGTTCCCTTGTTTACCGTAATATTTTTGGTGGCATGGAAGCTTCAATCAGGCTGGCTTAGGAAGTAAATCGTTTTTAAATACACCTCCTTCTGCCGACGATCGTGTCAAGTCGTGCGAAGTCGTACACACAACAGATGGATGTAGTCAGTGATAATTTTCAAAGTTAGATCCATTTGCGTTACATGCGCTAACCTTTATCTCTAAAACATAATCCTTCATTTTTAATCCTAATATTTTTCCAAAAATTGCGTTATTAGTGTGTACTGACTTCATTTATAGTATTCTACAATCAGAATTTGCATAAATTTTTTTTAATATATTTTTATGAGGATTCTGCTATATAGCCTTGGAAACACACTATTTTCTTCCTTTACTCCTTACTTGCTCTCATACACTAAAATTACACATATACCACTTATTTAGTCATTTTAGATTGATTATTAATTATTTTTTTAAATTTGTAACCAAAATAACACTCATTATGTCAACTTGAAAGTTGATTTGAAAATACTCTAGTTTAAACACATTTAAATAATACTTGTATTTTGTTCTAAAATTATTTTTAATATGTTGGTTAAATCTATATGAATGATATATATATATATCTCGGATTTGTAAATTTCCAAAAAGAAACCCCTGGTTAAAAATATGTCAAGTACTTTTTTATATTTAGGATCTATCATTTTCAAAATTTGATGTAAATTTCTTTATATAAAAATTTCGGTAATTATTGCATTTTAACTAATTTTCTAAAAATTTGAAACTAATATATTAAAATCTAATTAGTTTTTTGGCTTTATTAGATAATTATTTAATTAACAAAAATCAATTATACCTGTGTCATAATTAAAGAATTTTTTAAATAGTGGACTAATTCATTTCACTAATAATAATATATATTACTAGTAAAAAAATGTTTTAGAATTTATAATGAGATATTAAAAATGCTCATTTACTGAGAGAATTCAATCAATGCTTAGTTGCAAAAATTCGCCAACTGCGTAATAGTCTGCTATCACATTATTGATTTGGTGACAAAATTATTATAGTCGACTTTTTGTTATATAAGGCAAAAGTACAGTTGTACTTATAAAATAGTAATTTTTAACATTTTTTCAAATTTTTAGATTCATATCTTTAATTTAATATCAAAATTTAGAATTTATTTATTCAAAAAGTCAAACTCTGTGTCGCTTGTTAATGTGTGACATTCAAATTATTCGACTCGCTTCATTGAATGCTATAGGAACTTTAGCGTACTTACTCATCCGAATTGGCATCATCAATACCCCATTTATTATTTTGCAGTATTGTAAGAGTTACATTAACTAAACATCTCGTCTTTCTCTGGCTTCTACCACTCCTACCTAATTTTTTGTTAGATGTTGCTTTTATGAAAATCCCTACAACGAGGCTGATATATACTATCACAATCTGTTGCAACACTATACGATTCATCCCGCTCATCAGACTTTTCTACTAATAGTATCATCTATAATTTTTACAAACATGCAATTACTATAATTTTTCTACCAGTTTCAGGTTTATCGATACGAATGCTTAAAATAGTGATCAGCCATGCAAATCAAAATAGCAGCCTTATGAATCACTGGTACGCATTTTTTAAGTAATATTTTGGTTTTCTACTAAATATCCACAATAAAGACTTTTCTTTAAAAACATTTTTAATATCACTAAGAGTTATAAAATCCTAGTTTTACTTTTCTATAGACATTCACTTCACCAAATAAGAAAATTATTGCTTGAATTTAGTACCCTTGGTTATGGCATCAGTTAATAATACCTTTATCTATTTTTAGATTTAGTTTAAATGAGAAACTATCGAGTAAGTAATCATTTTAAAATTATCTAATCTATTATACTTTAATCAAGTTATCTGCGTAATTATATTGATAAATGACTATTATAAATAGAATAAAACATAACAGTAGTTAGAATAACTTCAAAATACCAGTTGACTATCATTATTCTTTCAATAGTTTTTGTTCGTAATGTTCTGACGAATAAAAATTTTAAAATAGTAACAAAGCACAAAGATTATAATTTTTTACCATATTGAATTTTTAAAGAAATTTATCAATGTTATAAATAAAATATTGATTCCAGTTATAATAAAATCATCTATGTTTTATTATATATATATATATATCTGTTGTGATACTAATATGACTATATGTCGTGCAAAAATTTAAAATACATTATTTTAATTAGCGCGTTATCGAATGTAAAAAAGTGCAATAGGATTCCAGAATTCCAACCTTCTTAAATTTTATTGTAAGTACCAGTTCTTTAGAAATTTACATGTCATCAATATTATGATAATTAGAATTTCAATGTTTATAGCAATGGAAAAAAGATGAAGCTTGAAATTTTTACAATATTAATTTTCTAGATGGAGATGTGGTTTTTTCTATTCTTATTTTCAGAATTGTTATAATTCTTTTTTATGATCTCAATAACACTCTGTAGCATTAATTTAATTGTAATAGAAACCATTGAAAAGTAATTTTTTATAGCCAGAGATACAAGAATAACACACATTTATCGAAAGCTCCATGACAACGCTTGTATTTCATGCTAAATTCATATTTATTGCAATATTATTATAATTATTTGTTTAATATATAAAGTGTCATAATACATAGAAGTCTGATTTATTCATGAGGATTTATGTAACATTAATTTTACTATGTTATGGTTTTGAAGCAGGCAAATTTATTATTTCCAAATTATCTAAGTGTCACACATGACTATATATTGGATTATTATTAAATAATATAAAAAATTTTATTATCGAAGATAAATCTTTTGCATTTTTATAAATTAAATGACAATAAAAATATAAGAGAATTCTTATATTATGATATCTTGTAAGATTATGAACTTGTTTCAGTTTCCATTAAATTAACGTTTTCTGAATATATTTATATTTTTTATTCATATATGATATTTATCATAATTACTTAAATAAATAGGTTTATTAATGCCCCATTTTCATACTATCCTCAATTTGATGCATTGGACATGTTTTTAACACCAACTGAGCATATTAGACACTTTGCTCTTCTACAAGGTTACTCATCCTCATATATCAACCAAGTAAATCGAATAATTTTTAAATGTAATCAAACCATTGTTGACTAATTAGCTAGTTCAAATACTTATCTTTGATTATAATTTATCAAAGTATAAAAATCAAGTGGTGGGAAAACTTAGTTTGGTAATTAGAAGGAGATTAATGGTTTCATTATTCGAAGTTTCCAACCCTACTATTATATATTATGGTGAGCAAACAACTGGTATGGATCCTGCAGCTAGACGTAATATTTGGAGTGCATTTCACCATCTTACTTCAAACGGTGTTAGTGTTGCATTAACCTCTCATAAGTATTATTAACAGTTTTTTTATTTTTAAAATTGATTATCCAGCATGGATGAATGTCAAATTCTTTGTTATCGTATTGCAATTATGATCGGTGGACAATTTACTTTTATTAGATCACCGCAACATCTTTCAACAAAATTTGGATGTGGATTAGAAATTATCGTTCAAACCAAAAAAAGTGAAGTGGATCGTATTATAAAAGCTTTCTCTGATCTTCTTCCATGTGCTGTTCTTCAGGTAGGTTTAAGGTTGTTCATTTTTATCATAACTTTTTATTTTAAGGATGTTTATATGAAAACTTTGCATTTTATTATACCAAGAAAAAGAACTACTGTCATTCATGTCTTTAAAATGCTAACTCTTGTATCTCAAATTTGTTACATCGAAAGCTACCTGTCAATCAAACTAAACTAGAACAAGTTAATATTTCTATCTATATTATGTATAGCAGCAGTCTTCTCACTGCTTTTCAATTTATATAGGTATTCGTTAATTTACTAAATGATCGTGCAAAATATTTTGATTAAAGTATACTACATGGAATATTGTGTGATCAATATTATGACATAAAAATTTTTCACTAAAATTAATCATATTTAAATTTTTCACTGACTTCGAATTTATTACATTTCATTTTTTTAATGCGTTTTTTGTTATAAAAATATAAATTTTATGGAGCGATTCAAAATTAATATAGCAACATAGCGCTTTCTTTTTAAATTCTTAGATAGTCAACTTCTCAGATGGTATTTGCAATAAAACGATACAAACAAATAATTATTGAACACGGCTTAAATAAATTATATAACCATAATTTTTACTTTGTTTTAATAATAATCAGATTTAATTGAGTAAAAGGTATAATTTAACTTGTAAAAGTTTATAATATACTTGTTAACTTTTTTATTTTTCAGTTTAGTCATAGAAAGCAGTGTTTATATGCATCAACAGAATATTAATCTATTTCGTATGAAAAACACTTTGTGTGCCTTACTAAGCTGTTGAATGTTGTATTCATGCATATGCAAGATAAACAATACAGGTAACGAAGGTATATACAATTAGGTTAATGAAATGTCTACAACACACTAAAGACTATGCATTTGCATGGTGTACGCACGCAATGTGTATGTAATAAAAGTGGCACTATCCCACTCCGTATGTAGGTTTGATTTTTCTTTTTATCGAAGAATGTAGTCATTCATCTACTTATTATTAGCTCTTTTATTCCACTTGACACTCACATTATAAGCATCATTTTCGAACTACTTTACTTCTAGGTATTTCTATCCTGATTTTATTTTTTCGCAATTGATAGTTTTGTTGCGTTTTGGGGTTAGATTAATTTTTCTTGGAATTCTCCGAAGTTGTTGATAAGATTAATATATGATTAGCTTAATTACCTTGACAATGCATCTACATTTCCTTATAGTATACCTTTTCGATTAGTAACTTTAAAATCAAAATTTCTCGTGATTTTATGCAACGCGCAAGCTGCGTGGATAAATCTTTCTAATTTACTATTGATTTTAAACTATAATAGTCACTACGAATAATAATTTTTCTTCCGATTAGGTATGGCTTAATCTCTTTCAGTCTAATAATTATTGCTAAAAGCTCGTTTCTGAAAGTAGAGTAATTTTTTTCTGCAACTCCAAGTACTCTGCCTGAATACATAATTACTCTTTTCTATAATGAATCAAATAAAACAGGTACAATCGCATCATTACTAGCATTTATATCTACAACAAACGTTTTTCTCCAATCAGAGTGTGCTTAAATAGGGATCGATGTTAATTTTTAAATCAGCAACTTGACGGTAGATAGAAATTTGTTTTCAAAAATAAAGTTTTGGCCTTATTTTGTCATATTCTATAATGAATAGACAATATTAGCAAAATATGGTATGAATTTTCTGTAATATTAGATAAATCCAATAGATTTTTGTACTCCATGTCCATTAGATGGTTGATTCTAATTTTTAACACATAAACTATATTTTCGTCTGATCTATTATATAATTCTATCAATTAAAATTACAAATATCCATCTTCTTGCTTCTAAAAACTCGAGTTTTTTATATTAATATAGTCCAGCTTTTTATATCATAACAAATATCATCCTCAATTGACTCAGATGTTCTTTTTTAGGTTTACTACAGGTAATTGTATCACCCAGGTATATAACACAGAACTTATTCCACAAATTTCTAAATAAGTAATATTTCAGTCTCTCAAAGGTTTTTAGGACATTTCACAGTCCGGTGGCATACGTTTAAATGGGTCAACTACATCAGGTGTGTAGAATAACGTCATTTCTTTGAGTTTTTTGCCCAAACATATCTGATAATAATCTTAAAATGAATCTACTGCAGTAAACCATTAGGATTTAATATATGATCGATTCTAGGTAGTGGTAGAGAATCATATTTTTTTAACTGTTTAATTGTTTATAATCCACTTATATGCGTATAGTACCGTGTTTTTTATTTACTGGTAAAATGTTAAATTCCCATGGACTATTGAATCTTTCGATAATATCTTCTTCTAACAGCATAGTAATTTGATCCTTTAGTGTTCCACGAAAGAAAAATAAGACCCTTCTCAGGCGTTTTTTATCAGATATGACTCCTATATTAGAAAAAATATTACGCTTTATAATATCAGTCTTGCTCAATTTCCCACCTGTCATATGCATTATATTCTTATATTTTCATAGCAGAAGTTCGATATTTTCATCATAATATACAGCGCAAGGAATGGAAACCTGGACCTTTAAGTATATTTTCTGTCTCTTAATCAATAATAATGTAAAGGCTCTTTAGTGGGTCAATTCTAAGCACCACGCCTGCAACAAGATTTTCGACAACCAAAAATTTAATGCGCACTTTTTTGTTGAATATGTTGAGACTTTTTTTGCATTCATCAACAACGTTTTAAGTATGACCTGTTGGAATCGTTTAGGAACAATTTCTTACAGAAATGGTGTGTTTTAATTGAAGCATAGATAAAAAAGATAAGTTTATCAGACAGATTTCCGATCCTGTATTTAACAGTGTTTTAGCCTTTTACTGTTCGAAATAATTGTATAAATTTTATTATAACTCACAGTGCTAAAAAAGTACATAATACCGACTTTTTTGGACAAATTTATAAGATTTTTACAATAACTGTCCAATTTTACTGCATCTGTAGCACTTTATCTTCTTTTTCGTTATTTTAGTACATGTTATGATTTTTATCCAAGATCATGTCTAGTTTATCTTTGAGCCTATCTAATGTAACTTTAGAGTATTATAATTGATTATTCACATTATTATGAGCCTAGGTAGTTATTTTCACTGCATTTTAGTTCTCTGCATTTAGAACTTTCATGTCGCATGTACTTTTTTAAATGCCTTCTAGCGTCTATGCTGCTCAGAATGCATCTTGAATATTTATGACGTTCCCAAAAAGCAAAAACTTTTTGTATCATTAGATCTGAAACCTCTAATAAACTGGAGGCACCTATTATATTCAATTCATAAAGTAAAATAGATTCGTCACACTTCCTTCCTAGTATTAGTACGCTCTCCGCATATTGTTGCCCTGGCTCATCACCTCTATGCGTTCTGCCAGTTAAAGCCCTTATTTATTTGTAATAGTCATTATCAAATAAAAATCTATCAAAAATAAATGACTTTACTTGATGACAAGATAAGAATTCATTCCCGCCAACTGCTTTAAATGTGTACAAGCCTTATTGCTCAAGCACAAAACAAGTCACACTGTATATACATGTATTACACCTCTGTTTTTTCATCGCCTGTTCAAGTCTTTTGAAAAATTTTTTGGACACAACATTTATCGTAGAGAACAGGTCTCTCGATCCTGCTTGGCGTGTAAATGTAATATTCTTCCGTGTGCAAGATAAAAAATACAAGTAACAAAGATAAATACAATTGTATTTACTAAAATATCTACAGTATACTAACAGCTAGAAATGTGATCCTGCTTAATGTATGTTTAAAATGTGACATTTAGTCTATGATTCGTATTATTAAGTTTGTAGATACTGCAACTGTAACCAATATGCTTATCTGTCCATATTTAGTGAGCCAGATTCAGACTTTTTCTATAAGTCGCACCTACTAAAAACTTTCGGTTTTAGTACGGCCCGCACTACTACTTTATCTATAGTAGATCTTAATTCTACATGAAGCAGATATGTATTTTCGTACCATCGTACATTCGAACCTGGTTTTGCTATTTTACCATCATGATGAATAATTTTAAAACAGCATTGGTTTTGCATATTTTCTCTACTAATCATAGATTGATGAATACAAAACGGTGCTTACAGACAGGATTCGAACTTTATACTTGCAGTTAACGACTAAATTGCGATTAGGTATAGGTGTGCACATTACTTATAACACAGGAGTATAAATGTAACTAAAAGATCTTATCGCTATTTCAAGAACTCTAAATTAATTTTTTATAGTAGAAAAGAAATTTATTTTAACAAAAGTCTCGTCCCATGGACACTGCCTTAAAACTTAAGAACAATGTCTCTAGTTTTAGTAATTCCACGCAATGGTATTTTAATTTCACAAGCTAGTGAATTCTTTTATATTAATGTACCAAAATTTTTAGTTTATTGCCTTTATTGTTCAATACACAAAAAATAGCATGCAATTATACCTATGCTCCTACTAAATTAAAATTTTTTAAACAAGAATAAAGTGTATAGAAGGAGCAGGCTAAATTAAATTTTAAGCTACAAATCTTTAACACTGTTGCATTAGTAACTATTTTTGTCAAGAAGAAGCTACGCAATGTTAAGAAAAGTTTTCTTTTGTATCGGTTTAAAGCAATTGGCCTTTGTTATAGTGATATGCTATTTTCATTCTATATCTATTCGCTTCACCTATGCTTTGGATATATAAAACTACATGACATATTTCTTAAATTTTGTGTATGAAATATTCTTTTTAAGATAAATTAGTGATATTTACATTTTAAAAACTTTCCGTACTTTACTATTCGATTAAAATCACATTTCATTTCAAAAATTAAAAGTACAAACATAAAAAGCGGAAAATAATGTATTAATGCTTCATCATTTAATATATTTAAAAATCATTTAGCAAACTCTATAAAATCGTTCATTTTTAAGCTCCTGCGTTGGCAAAGTTTGACACACTGATAAATTTGCAAATGATTGTACCATTGCTCCTTTAATATTCCATGCTGTTTTTAAGATTTATCTTATGACATAATCTTTGGATCTTATTTCCAAACATCTGTTCTTATTATATATAAAATCTGGATTTTAGATATAACAATTTTGTAGTAGATAAGGAAATTGAAACATAACTTATGTATTAGTTATATACTTTAACTATATCAATTACTCCATTTGGCTGATTTTATAGTTTTATAATAATTTTAGATATTCTTCAAATTATAAATTTAAAATTTAGAAAAGTGTAATTATCTAGTTTTGTATATTAGTATGGAATTCTCTATTACGTAAGACCTTAATTTGCATTATTCTAACCTATGGAATGAAAAGAGAGCATGCTTAAGTACCGATGTTTACCTAGTGTAACCTCCAGTTTTTATATTATATAATTTACCAAACTCATAATGTTGCGCATAATACAATGTAAAATTAACTAATTAATTCACTTGTAATATTCAAAAAGCTTATACGGTAGAATCAATAATTTTTTGATAAAACATATTTTTTTTTATTAATAACAAATTAACCTATACATTCTAACAATGGTTATATGAAATATAAATATATTTTATATAATTAAGTATATGCCATTGTGACGTAAATTATAACATCTCTTAAGTTTAATTTTTTTTATATATTTGGTATTCGTAGCTTGTATTTCGAATTTTTTACTCCATACAAAATACGAAAATAAAAATTTTAAATATCATCACCATTGTTTAGCTAATGTCTTATTATATAGTAAAAAATCTTACCAACTTGCCTATAATACTTAATAAAACTCTAAACAATCATTGGACTATTAAATGAAAATTATAAGAATAATACAGCACAATTTAAAACAGCCGATATCTCTTGCAATTTACAGGGATAAATTTTATACAATAAATTAGTTTTTCTGCTGAGTGAAATTTTTCTAAATTGACTCTTTCATAAATAATATTAAAAATAATAAAAAGTGTTTAAATTTTATTTTCATATTAACCAATATAATAAATTTTTTATAGGCAAAAGAATCTCTCTACGTTTTTTGTTACATTAATAATTCCATGTCCAATAATGTATCTCTGCAATTATAGATAATTTCGCAAAAATAAACTTTGTTGTGATGCTCAAAACATTATTGTATAATTATTTGAATACTTTTTTAATAAAGTTTACCCAACTGTATATAATCATTTACCGCCTTCCCAAGTGAACAGATCCGATATACGTAATTTTTAATCAAAAGGTAACTATATAGTTGTCTTTGTACAGAGATATTAGTTTTTATATGGGCACTGTAATATTAAATGCCCCCGAAATGTTTTTTTTCCTATTATCTTTTAAAATTTTGGAAACTCATCACTCTGGTTTAAGGCGGTATTATTCTCTTTCACTTTAGTCATAATCAAGGTATATTTTATTATGACTATTAAATACATGTATCGTATGTCAAAATTAACATTGAAATAAGTAGCAGACAAATAGCTAAATTGTGAAGGCTTAGCTTGCTGATCTTGAGATCGGGTTTGAGTCAAGGTGCCGCCCAGTGTTTCCCGTCTATTGTATCCCTTAATACGAATTTAGTAGGAACACTATGGTAAGTACATGATTCTTGAAAAAATTATAGTGCAGGCTGGTAGTAAAAGGAATTCTGATGTGCATGTGACATCGAGTGCTGATATGGTGCACTAGGAGTAAATTCCTGCCTTTGATGAGGGAATTCCCGTAGAGCCAACGTCCAATAGATGGATAGGATAATTTTTTAAAAAGGATTTTTATTTTAAGTTGTTAAACTCCCACACTACCATAGAATAATAAAGATTAATAAGTCGTATTTGATGTGTGGTGTCGTGTGGATGAATTATGGTGAAAAAATCCCGATACGTGCCTACAATGTTTAATGAAGCAAGTGGTGACCAATTTAAACTTCACGCCCCAAAAAATTGCGCCAGAGGTTAGACTTATAACTATAAAAAGCTTATCCTTCCCTATTATTTTATTACATTTATTAACATTAACTCTTGAGTAATAAATTTAAATTATATAAATCTTCACTAAGTTACGAAACAATGATTCTTGATTAGTTTTACATGAAGCTGAATGATAGATTTTATTAATTCGAGAAAAATTCTTTTTTTTCTTTTAAAATCTTATAATATTGTGTAATTATATTCACTAATAATTTTTTTAACATTAAATAAATAGTTAATATCAAAATTGATGCTCAGATAAAGTAACTAGGTCACTTCCACAAAATTCATTTTATTTTTACTAATTTAAAAATACAATTGTGTTAATATTTATGTGGAATTGGTTTTAAATTCATTTATTAAAAAATAAAACAGTTTTGTAAAATTAGGATTTTTCGTTAATTTTAAAAAAATTACTATTGCTTTAAATTGAGTTAAAAATAAAAGTATAGCCATATAAAATTTTGTGTATTAGAATATATGGAAAATGAATTTTTCTCGAAAACACTAAACAATATAATAGAAAATTGCAATTTTGACAAGTCTATAAAATTTTATAAAATAATAAAAATTAATTTTTAAAAATAAAAATGTATTTTAAAACAAAAATCTCAAGTGGTATATTTTATTAATGGTTTTGTCAATAAAAAACACTCTGAATCTAACTCATTCGCTATATCTTGTTTACAGTATTTTTTTTGAAAGTAAAATTTATCAAATGTTAATATTTATTATTCATTTTTAAAACATTTGTTAATGATAATGCAATCTACATAGAATAAATTTGTGAAAAACCCAGAATACAGTAGCATTGGCGTTAAATTAATTTTTAAGAATTTAAAAAATTATTTTGATACACCTCAAATGTAGCGAAAAATAATATATCTCAATATACCAATGAATTAAATATATGTAAAATAAATTAAATATATATATATAAACATTATTAATTTTTTAGGCATAGCAAACAAAATTTTTTAATTTTAGTAATATTTATTTACTTTATAATACAAGTCTTTTAATAAGTTCCCTAAAAATGAGTTTATCTAAGTAGCTAAAAATATTTCCTAATAATTAATACAATGCTTTTTCCTATTTAAATTTTTAATAAATTTAAAAATATAAGTGGAAAAGTAGTAGACTAAATATAATTAGTTGACTAAAAATTAGCTGACCAAATTTCACGGAACTTACATCCAGTGGGGTATTTTCATTCTTGCGTCGTTTATATTTTACGCACTCCAATCAAACAAGAAAGTATATACTTGGAGAATATTGAGGAACTTATCAGGTTTTTTTATTTTCTCTATTAACTTGATTTTACAATAAAAACCAAGCAAAACTATTGTTTTATGAAGAGCTTTTCTGAATGTTTTTTGTGGCAAATAAATATATATACTTTGACAGAAAGATACTAATAATGGATATCAATACAAATTTTTTTTAGATAGCGAGAAAAATTCATACAAAAAGGAATTATTTTAAAAATAGCTAGAGGACTTTCAATGTAAAAATTTTTTTAATTCTTATCGACATGGTGATGGAAAAAAATGACCTACCAAAATATTCGAAAACATGTTTAAATTTTCAAATTAATAGATATATGGTTGTAAAACGTCACTAAGAAATTTTTTTAATCAAAACTAAATAAACAATTCTCGATATTTTCAAGAAACCATTTTTGAGAATCGGATGAAAAAGTACGATTGTAAAAATAGGTGACACTATCATATCAAAAAGAAAGTTTGACTTTTGAGTAGGTCTTTCGTAATAAAAAGTACTGGATTATGGGGAAAATATACGAAAATGCATACTTCTTTTAAAGACAACTAAAAAAATAAGATTATTCTGTGGAGAAATATTATTGGTAATGTAGAAGAGAAATCAACTATTTGTACCTATGGCTAGAAAGATTACTAAAATTTGAATGATACATAATTCGTTCACTGTACAAGTATACATAAGAAATTTTTTTCTCCCAGAAGAAAATTCATACAAACAAAATAAAAGCTGCAAGGGAAAGTATAGAAACAAGACGAATTATATCGTCGATTTCGTATTCCAAAGAAAGTATTATGAAAGAAAAATATCAACTTTGAATATATCGTGGTTCGCAGAAAAAATTAAATTTTACAAATTTTGTCACTTTTTTCAGATTTGAGTGGATTATATTGGAATGGAATTGGTGCACTATAAAAACAAATTTGTCCAAATAAGCTTTATATATATTAAAATCAGCGATTAATAGATAAAATTCATTATTATTCAAAATTAAAAATGTCAAATTAATAAACTAAATATTTATATCAGATTTATTTTATTCACATTAACATTATAAATGTAACAATTATTAAGCGTTTAGAATTTTTTCCCAGCTTCTAAGCTAAAATTATTACAAAAATTATTGACCTTTACTAATTAGACTACATTAATTTCACACATTAGATTCCATATAAACATTTCTATTTTAATTGTTAGTTAATCAGCTGAAATCTAATATAATAAACAAGAATCAATACGACAATTAAAAACAAAATCAATCCGATTTAAGTTATTAAATTTTATATTTTTTTTATTGTGAAAATACAATATAAAATTGAATTAATTTTTAAAAAGGTCATTTAAAATACTATTTTATATAAAAAATTTATTTAAATTATTCTTATAGAATATTTTTTTAGATGCTATAATCATAAATAATAATTTTATTATTTATCATGAATATTAATAATTTAATAGCATTTGTAATTCGATTAATATGAGTAAAATATATTTTAAAAAATAATTTTATTAGGCCAATTATTTAAAATAAGTAATAAAGAAAATATATATTCACAGAAATAGAGATTTTTTTTAATTTGGTGTATTAAATATCATTCAGAATAATAGTCTATAATTTATTTCTTGAGAGTATTATTGCAAAGTACCAATTTATTTTCTAATAGATTACTCATTAATCTCTTATAAAAGATATAACTTTATCGCATTATAGTAAGAATATTTATTTTGGATAGAAACAACACTGATATATTAATAATTAGTATATCAAAACTCTTTTTACATTGTCCTCTTCAATATTGTATTAAATTAACCTACACTATATTATTAAAATATAGAATGATGACATCAATTGGTATATTCCAACTGGTGTTTGTAGCATTCTATATCCAAACACTATGCACAAATAGTTCTAAAGAGAAAAATAATATTGTATGATTTATTCATTCTATAAAAATTTTTTAAGAATAACATCGTTATTTAACAAATTATAAATTTTTTATAAAAATAAAAATATCTTAGAGTGGGATTAATGTTATTAAAAGCCATATCAATATCATTACAATGTGTTACAATGTTAGTATGAGCAAGAATGGAGTGTCACTTATTATGTCAGATAACAGTCTAAACAGGAGATGTTTCGGTATGATTATTTTAACATTATATTTATAAAAATTAATTGTTTTAGTGGAATTACATTGTCAATTTTAATACTTTTTAAAATTTTTATGCATACTAATTCGGCCTAGATTAACAATGTGAGTCACCTAACTTATTTATTTTTTTGAGACTTATTATAAAATTGATCAAATTAAAAAATTATTGCTATTGATGGGTAAAAACTACAAATTTAAATAAATGTGAAAAAAATATTTTGTAGTTCCCATATATATGCTATATTATTGTATTTTACCTTATTATAAATAAACTTAAATCTATAGTTAAGTTTAAGAACTATATATGTAGTAATAAAAATATCGTATTTGAATTCAAAATATGTGTATGTCAATATTTAGCACTAGAGTTATTTATATATTATGACTTTAAATTCTAATATATTCAATATGTATTTCACTATAAATTAAATATCATAGCATTGAAATCGTTATATTAATAATTATAATGATATATATATATATCATTTAAAATTTTTTTTTATAATAAATAAAAATAAGGCGAAGATTTTTAGAATAAACATAACTATTCATGATAAGAGAGAACTGACTCCCGTAATTAGTAAAAATAATAAGTGCATCCGATTTATTATTCAAATTTAATTATCATGTTAAAACTATCTCATAATTATATTATATAAAGTGAGCGCTATTTTTATTTAAAAACAACATCGGATTTTTAAAGCCAATAATAAAATACATATTAACAATTATTGTTTTAATTTATACATTAGTCACAAATGTATGCTATGATTTTATCAAATTTAATTATCTCTATATTTATATAGTCGAACTTTTATCTCTTCTTTCGAAAAACATAGATTATCTCTTCTCGCACTGACATAAACATACATCTTTGTTAGCAACATGCTTGATTCGTAGTAATCACGAAAATTCTTTAAAATTTTAATACCTGCTAATACATTTATCACCACTAGGAGTAATATTCTTTCTACACTACAACTTTCTGTTAAGAAAGAATGTTTTTTCGTCATTATTTATATAGATACCTTACAAATATAAGTGTGTAATACAGATTTCATAGTGATCAAATTATATATTTTCTCAATCAAACTCATCACCACTTCAAAAAACCACATAAAACTACATAATTTTAATAAATCAAAATTTAATACTAAATTTTACTCGATAATAATTTCACCTCTTGATGATCTAGTGATGTAGCCCAACATTTTTCTATAAATTGCATTACAGTTGATCGATAATATTTCTTTTGAGCACTTAGGACATGGCTATTTTATAATTCTCTTTTGTTAGGTTTTTTTGTAATAACAACAACAAAATTTTTTCATACTGATAACACATTTTTAGTCAAGATCAAAAAAGATGACTATGTTTGATAAAATTATATATTTACACTTTGTTCTTCAATCATCACATAAAAACCTCTGTATTTATTTATTATAGTATTATCCATTATAAATGTTGATATTCGAATATTTTATAAAACGCATAAATTTTTCAATTCTTGAATTCAGATTTCAAAGCATTTACTCGTAAACACCTTATCAAATATTTTATGATATAAAATTATATATTATATTTACAACAGCAACGACTGTAATTTTGTTCCTTCTTGCAGCATTTACAAAGGTGTATGCGGGCTTCCCTTAAAGGAATCTCATCTTTTTTTATATTTTTACGAACGATAACTTTCACTTTATCAAGAAAATAGTGCTTTCGTGTCTCGTTGTGATTTTGAGCTCAAAAAACTTATTTACGTATTTTTTTCTTTTTTCAATATTCGATATACAATTTTCTTCTCCCAAGGCTTTTATAAGAGGTTTTAATGTGTTAATATAATCGCTTAATTACTTCTGTAATTGTATTGAATAGATATTTCAAATTAAACTCACTTTGAAGTTGTTTAGAATAATTATGGAATTTTATATTGTCACCAAATGATTTGTTCCTTTTAGTCAAATGAAAAAAGGGAGCGAATCTCATCACCTTTACGATTTGGAATTATAAATCCAGTATTTTGGAACTTTGATATATTTTAAACGATACAATTTTGCATTCTAAGTGCATTTTAGCAGAAAACACAGAGTTGCATATTCTATTTTGGCTATAACGAAACATTTGTTGTCTTAAATTTATCGAAATGGCTGATGAGTGATTTCTTCTTTTTTCTGATCGATTCTTTAAATTTATTTTCTGTATTTTAGTATTCAAAATCTACGACTCTGTCCTGCGCATTACTACATTGTTGTCTTAATTTTAAGAATAGATATTAAACTGATCTGTAAATTCTGAGAAAATAGTTGTGTTAAAAATGTGAATAAATTGATTGAAACCCTCTATATAATTTCGTAAAGTTAATTTTTACACTCTAATCATTTTTAAAAGGGAAAATTTAATATTATTCATATTTTTTATTTATAATTAGCTCTTTGAATCATTTATTGTTAAAACTGTTTTTTAATTAATATTATTGAAATTGAAGTCATGCACTTTTCTCCTTTACACAAACTTAAAAGTTTCTTTTCTAAAATTTATGTATTAAATGCCATTATTTATGTCCTTTAAATACATAATATTGTTGCTTATTTATCAAAATAATAGTTATGAATATATATGTAATTAAATAAACTTTTACAAAAATGTTAAAAACATTTTTGTCGATCCACAAAATATACCAAATCACAAAGGAGAATTTTTATAATATATAATGATGGATACTTTCTTGATAAAATTATTTACAATTTAGCCAATATCTTGTGATAAAAAAATGTCAAAATCGACTTATGTATGGTTTTTAGGTACCATCAGTAGTAGTCTAACTTAAATATATCACAATTTCTTTCATGCTTATATAACCGAGTTCTATAAATATTTCTGAGTGTTAATGTTGTTTAAAACTGAATATATTTTTTTAAAACTTCAAATTAGCCTATTATTTTGAATTAAACGAAAAACCAGATCGTGAAGTCAAGTATTAAAGATCAGGATGATGAATTAAATTCAAGGTTTTGATGATTTTCGTCTTATATATACATGCTATAAACAAATATAAGTTTTATTTAATAGTTAATAATATATTTTAAAATAAAATAGCGAATGAAATTTCTTAAATTTATTCGAATACGCTAAAATCCAAATATGCTACCAATTAGATTGCATTATTTTGCTGCATCTTGTAAAATATTTCATGTTTAAAATTAAAAGTACTTCTAATTTGACTAATTAATATTATTAGATTGTACTCATAACAAAACATTGATATCGAATTAGATTTTAAAAAGTTGAGAATATCATAGCATTGATCAACATTTGTTTAAGATAAGCAACAATCACTAAGAATATTAATTGTATAAATCTCAGTTAATCAAACATATTTATTTAACTGGATATAAATTTACTAGTAATTTTACCATTAAATGTATAGATGAATTTACAGATGAGTGCATCGCTGAAGTAACCCAAAAGTGTCACGCCATAATAAATGAAATGGATAAAACTATGCTAAAAATAATATACGATACTGACTTAACCTATTAGTATGTAATATTCAATTACTATTTAATATATATATCCTATATCTAGTCCAGAAAGTTTAAAAGAGATTATTCATAAGGATTATGAGTATCTGGAAAAATATACCGCTTCTTATGGAAGTATACGACAACAAGCAATGAATGAGAAAACTGAAGGATTATTTGAATTTCTAGATTTAAACTTTCAAATTAACAAAGGAGTATAATCATACCTGTGTTTTTTACGTTATTAATTTGTAGCATATTTAGTTGGTAAAAGATGATGCCAAAATTATAATTTTACCTGATAAATTTGTTGTTGGTTTCATAACATCAAAACCTGAAAACTATGATTCTGAGTTTATATCAGATTATACCATAAATGGTAAAAAGTATCATATCTTTGCAAACAACTTTTACTGTTCTTCTCTTGATAATTTACAAAGATTATCATACAAAAATATTATTGCTGTAGCTATATAATTTTTTTAATATTATATCCATCAGAAAATAATTATAAACTTTAGCACCATTGTATCATTTTAGGTTCAAAAAATCGAAGAAGAAAGGGATTTTAAGACTGTTGAACACCCCTGTTTTACAGAAAACTACGGTGGAATAATTGGTCAAAGAAATACGGAAAACCATTGTAGTATGCATTCAACACAAAAAAACCATGTGAAATTTGTTGGAAAATTTAACTTGGAAAAATGCAGTGATGTTATCAAATCGGTCCTTGAAGATGAATCTCTATGTGTAACCAACGGTCAATGTAATTTTGCGAGTATTACGAAAACCCTAGTTCCTTCAGATACCAATAATATTACGGTAATTTATTATTAATTTTCTCGAATTACAATTTTATTAAATTTTAGATTTACAACCAATTTTTTGAATTTGAAGACCTACCATATCAAACTTTTTTAGAATTTATCGATGTAAAAATTAATGATGAATGCGTGAGAAATATTAAAAATAATCAATCTCAAATTGATGTATTTATATAAAAAATTATATAACACCAAAAACCTTAGCTACATCAAATCAAGCAACAATTTTTACATCTAAAATCTTGATTTTAGTATTTCTAGTATCGTAGTTTATTTAAATACTATAATAATAAACTTCTTGTGAGCTAGCTATAAGACGTTGGTCTTAGTGGTTCATATACCTTGATATAGGAATATTTTTATACTTTTTACTTAGTTACACCTCTAATACCAATTTAATGAAGGCCAATACCAAAGTTTTAATCTATCTGACAAGATATATTTTGTATTATAAGTAATTTTTAAAAACGCAAAAATATTATTATTGTTTAGGAAAAAACTTTGGGTACAATATATATTAAAATTTTTGTTGTCATAGCAACAATTAAAAAATTTAAATAACCAGTACCTTGGTACATCCTACCTGTATAATTTTTTTTATTAATTTCTAATATAAAATTAGATAATTATTGTTTTAGGTACTATTTTTATTTAAAAAAATATGTTTTTTTATTAATCCAAGAATTAAATAATACCAAAATAATTGGTTTTTCCATATGTAAAGATTCTTACGTTATCCTTAATGAGTCTATTTATTATTATAAGTACACTTATATTTTAAAATATGTATATATAGTTAAATTTGCCACAAAAAAAAATTTTATTAGTATAGTGGAGTAAACGTAATGCTTTATACGAAATTTTTTAATAATAAAATATATTCTTGAGAAATCCACATAGTAAAAAAGAGGATACTTACTATATTTACTTCTTTCAATATATCGGTAAAAAATTCAACACACTTGATAATTTTATTGTAAATTAATTTGGTTAAAAAATAACAATATGAGATATTTAACTATGACTCCCACACTTTCGTTTTACTTGATGTTTTATACATAACATGTTTAAGCTTTTATATAATCGAGAATAAATTAAATCCCACGTTTATAGAAATTCATATGGCATGATTAAGCCTTGATATTGCAGATATTATTTTTGTCAACTTATTTTGTAGGAATAAAAATAGTATTAAATTTAAATACTTTTTTAACTGTAACAAATATAGCTAATGATATCATTAAATATTCATAAAAGTTTTATTCATATGCAATTTATTATATGAACATGATAAATTAGCTACTCCTATAGGGTACTCTAAGGATTATTTTTTGTGTAAATAACGTCAGAATTGAAACATTGACAACATCCTTTAATTCTCATCAGAAAGTAACCAGCATTATATTCTTAGACAGTGGATTTTGCACAAAATTATTATAAAAATTTACTTTAAAATTTACTGCATATTTTTCTTTAAATACAATATTAGATCATAAAATCATTAGTTTCCGTGAATTATTAATGAGAAATTAATGCAATAATTTAATTTTATCGGTAAAATCAAATCTCAGAATTATATATTTTTAAAATTTAAAAAAAATTGACCTTAAGCAAATTTAACAATTATACTGCAACATCCCGTGTATTACAATCTTTAAAGATGGTAGTTTTAATATTCTAGGGTACTAAAAACCATATCAGTTTATTAAAAAAATAAAAACACTATCGAAATTTTTTAAGAAAAATTTATTCATTTGTATTTTTATCGATTTCGTAGAATTAAAATATATAAGTCATATATATTTGGGTTATAATTTAAAATTTAGTAGTAAAATTTCTTATTGTGACATCTAACTCCAGGATCAATGTATAATATAAATAAACAATACTAAAAGCGTTACATTGTGTTCAATTTTTACCTGTCATTACTTTGAATATTACGTTAGTAGAAAAAATAGACTAAAATAAGAATCATTTAATCTAAAAAAATTACAAATTCCTGTTTTAAAGCAAATGTGATTATTAATCTTAAAACTTATATTATAAAAAGTCACTTATATTTAAATTTAACGAAATAAGTGTAATTGTTATGAGAGATATATTGTTTCTAATCGTGAAATTTAAAATTCGTAGCGAGTTAGATGAATAAAAATGGTTTTTTTAAGCTTTAAAAAAGTATTAACTGGTAAACCCCAGAAAATATCATAACCACGCTTACAGGATGTAATGCTGCGACTATCAAATTCAGTTATTACATTTTTATTACTAAAAAATGCGTTTTAATATACTTTAGTCTATTGCATAATTTTTTTAAGTATTCGCTATTTCAAAATTAAGATTGTTAGATCCAGTTAATACTGTAAATTTGATGTTATATTTTGTTAAAACATCGCAATTATATACATTTTAATAATTTTAACATTTTTTTTCTTGTATTTTCACTTTTTAAGCCAATTGTTTGTCCATTTACTTAAATTTAATTAAAAAATGTTTTGTACTATTTGTTGTAGCTTCCTATAGTTTACTTTCTAATTTTAATTCAATAGCTCGAACAGGATGGATTAGTTGATTGTTTACAGCTGGTTCAATTAAAAGTAATCTTCAACCATCATTACCTAAAAAATAACAAGCTTATTGTAACAGCAAAACGAGAGTATAATTTTTAATTCTTTCCATCAATACTTTGATGTAAATATGTTATTAAAAAGAATTCATAACAAAAAAAGATTTCGAAAATATATATTTGGGGATGAGAGAATTGGAATAATTCAAAAAATACCAAAATTAATCGATATGTATAATAAGTCTGTTGAATATCATTTTATATATATAATATAGGGTAGATCAAATGATTAGGAATTTTGAAAGGATAATATCAAGAAAATCTAATGTTAACCTAGGTGGTGCTTTGCAAAATAAAAAAATAACGTTGAGTAGAGACCAAGTCAATGTAATTGCTAGCTGTAGCATGACTTTACTATTGGTGGTTTTGGCGTTAATTTTATTCATTCTGTTCCGTAAAAAAACTCTACAACATAAAAAATAAAAGACATAATAATAATTAGACCCCTAGTTTTCTACAAAATCTATTTATTTATTTAGACTGTTCAAAATTATTCTGTTTATTATATTTTCAAGCATATTTTTTGATTTTATAAGTGAGATTCAGTAATTTATAGGAATTCTTTTTAGATTTTGTTGTCAACAAATTATTATCATATAATTATAATAATAATGCTTCTAAATTATATAAGTAAAAAGTTTTTTCTGGCTATTGTGGAGCGTGTAGGTCCCCAATTTTTAGCGTTTTTTTTAGCTTTTTTTCCTCGAAAATGGTCTCAAAATATCAAGTTCATTCTTCTCATCCGGAGCGATATAAAAATTTTTTTCTAATTATATAAAAAAAGAATTTCCTCTTTATCTCTCTAATGAGGCCAACGTGTACAATTTAATCCAATGTTTGAGAATACCTTTCTTTATTTCACCGTAAAAAAATATGTTTTGTGACTGAAAATATAAATTAAAATGTTAAAAACATTTTTTAATTGATGTGTATTAAGTAAAATAAATCAATAGGTTATTATTTAGAATTTTTTCTCTAGCGTGTAGTATATTGGCAATATGTCTACACTTATTAGTTTATTTCAAAAGATTTTAAACTCAGTATGAGCTATAAAAGTATTTGTTAGTTTCTCAAATTTTTTCAACTCAACAACAATTCATCTAAGGGGTGATATTTGACATTCATTGATCAAAAGTGTCATAATCTGTACTTAAAGAGTGAGTATTAATTGGAAAATCCAAAAAAGACTAAGTTTATTCATTATAAAGTAGTTTATAAGTTAAATAGACTTTTAAAGACAAAAAATTACTTTTGATTATAGTAAAACATTAAAGAAATTCTAAAGGTACAAAATAATTTCTCGTAACTTTAATTGTTATATTAATTTTTATCCTTAATTTTTTCATTTTGACGTTTTATAACTTAGTTTAAATAAATTAATTTGTGTTTTTTATATGTTTTGACATTTTTAAAATAAATTTTGAATAATTTTCTGTTCATATATTAATGATTTATATGATGATTTTTGGCTCAACTAAATGCATTATTTTTTTGATAACTTTAAAAAATAATATAAAAAATAAGAAATAGAAACAAACATTTAAACAAAAACACATTATGAAGTATAAACTTACTATAGGTTATAAATGTCACAGTTATAGTGTGCCACTTTTTACAACACAATAGAACAGTTTCTCTGAAATATTCGAATATAGTCTACTTAAATTTATAAAAAAGTACAAAGTACATAAAAAATATACGATTTAGATTCTAATCTAATTTGATCAGTTTTAAAAACTTATCAAACACTTCCATCTTTGGATGGAAGATTGATCAAAACCACGCTTCTTGGAGGTGAGAGTCAATATATATTCAAACCGGACTCCCTTCCTTATTTTTTAAAAGCCTGGCTTATAAAACGTTCCAAATAAATTCAGTGGTGTTGGAATTCCTGTCACCATCAATATATTTCTCCGAATGATTGATAGTTTTGTTATCAAAACCATAATTTCGGAACGTGTTGTAAGCTCTCCATTCGTCACTATAAATAGTGGTTCCCAGAGTGACTTCATTAACAATGAGGCGCACAAGAGTCCTGGCATCTCTTTTTTCCGCATAGAAATATCAAACTTCTTCCAGCTTTCTTCGGTTATCTTCTTTTAATGAACATAGACAGATGCCAAAAACCCAAGGTCCATCAATTCTATTTCCATGTCGATTTTCTTGGTAACGATAGCTCCCTCGTTATCTAAAAAAGTGAACATTTAAAAAAATATTTATACTTCTAACATAATAGAACTCAGCATCAGAGTCTGAAAGACAATATTCACTCCCGCTTGACGTATCTTTTTTCAAAAAATATAAATGTTCGATAATTAAATTAATTACTGTCTGGAACAAGTAGAGGTTAAGGGTCGTGAACCTCCTTATCTCTAGACAGTTTCCATTTGTCAAAAGCCAAATATCTACCCTTTTTGTATTTGCGTTTCCCGCGTAGCAAACTTTCGTCGATCTCTACAAAAAAACCTGGACCTCCAAATTTTTTCCGGCTGCCGAAAAATTCAGAAACGACGTTTCTGATTTTTGCAACCCAATGCGAATAGGTTTTTATCAATATTATTTCTCTCCATGGAAGAGAGCATTGTGTGGTCCAGGGCCAAATAATAAATTATTTTAACAATTTTTTTATATTAAATTATGTGCCACATTAAGGCAGACTAAATACGATAAAAAGAAGGTACCCCTGTAAGAAGCATCTTCGTTTTGCAAGTTATACTACAATCTTATTATAATAAGAAAAAAATATCAAATCACTTTTTGCAAATGTAGATGTATTGGAACGTAACTGGGTTCCTTTAATGGAGCAGAGTTATGCTTACAGGGGTATTCATGTTGCAGTTTTTGCTAGAAATGTAGAAGGTTCAATACCTTTTACATTTTCTGCATCTTACAGGACGTCATGTTTAAGTTTAGATGTCACCAAAAACTTGAACAATTGTTCATAATTGTTCACAAGAACAAAAAAATCGTTGTCATTTCTGATGTGTTGAAGACTCATTTTTTTATTTCGGAATCCATTTACGAAGTTGTTTTGGTGTTAGTATTGTATCGGCTAAAAACCGAAGAACGGTATGCTTTTTGTAGGTAATTTTAATTACCGTGATGACTGTAAAACAGCGCCTGACTTGCAAAACAAAATCCAAAAAGTATACGTATGGTCCCATTTTACCTCCGTGCAACAAAGTTGATTCTGTACGTAATGGATTTTTTGAAATTACTAAGTCGATACCAACTTGAATTTGATTCGTTAATGTATTTTGAAAAGATTAAACAAAAACTTTTATCTAAAACACATTTCTTTATATTGTTTAATTTCCAAAAGTCTTTTGTTAGAAGATACTGTGGTTCTTCACCTTTTTGTAAGTTTATTATGTGACGCTCCGATAAAAACATTAACCGCAGTTGTCCTGTCGCCATCAAAGAGGGTTTCCCCAACAATACTGCTAAGTGAAGCATTTATCTATTTTTTCTTATATTTATAAAACTCATAGGTTTCTTTTTCGAAAGATCTTAAAATTATTTTCTTGTAAGAAGTCATCGAACACAAACAAACTAAGCATAAACACTAAGTGTATTGTTTGTTACACAAAACAAACTATAAACGTTTGGTGTTATTTGAATAAAATAATAAAAAAAATAATATAATAATTTTTATGTTTATTATCCAACATTAAAGTATACGTCTGACATCATAAAGCATCAAGTTTTATTATAGTTATTGATTAATTTATTTTTTTTCTGTAATAAACGTATAACTAGTTTAGTTGCTTAGAAACTATATAAACATATAAAAAAACAAAAATTAAATAATTTAACCTAAATTACAACACATTTATCACAATAAAAAAATGAAAAGTAAAAATTATTATGTCAATAAAAACTCACATGAAGTTATTATGTATTGTTAATTATTGTTCATGTTTTACTATAATCGAAAATATTTTTTGTTTTTAATGTTCTAAATTTACTTAATATACATCAACTAAAAAATTTATTCAACATTTTAATTAAAAATTTCACTAACAAAGCATATTCCTTTATGTTGAAATGAAGAAAGGTATGTTCAAACGTTGGATTAAATTGTACACGATGACCTCATAAAAGAGATAAAAAGAAAAAAATTTTTTTTCATATTTAGAAAAAAAAATTTTATATTACTCCAGATAAGAAGACTAAACTTGATTTTTGAGACCATTTTCGAGGAAAAAATCTAAAAAAATGCTAAAAATTTGGGAGCCACACGCTCCACATATACCGTTTTTTATATAATTTATGTTTTTTTCGCTAGAAAAATTTTTACTGTTATCGATATAAAATTCTGAGCCACCTTACAAAGCTCAAAATAGTCCAATTAGTCTAACATCATTTGTAACACCTTGTAGCTATTTAAACATAATGTAACAATCATAAGTTATCTACGACTAGTTTATCAAACTCTAGCTGTTTTTTTCTGTCGTATTTTGAGAAATTTATCTACCTAGGCACTAAATCGAAGAAACTACCGTCGCAATTCAGTTGTTTGTATTCCTATTTTTAGATAAAATTCAATTCATCGTAGCTTAAAATTTATTCTAGTGTGTTATATGTATTTCTGGTAATCATATTTCATAATACTACAGTAAATATATCTTCCACTATAATAATAATTCATCAAATACCAGAGATTCATACACGTATCACATTGCGTCCTGCTCATTTTTTGATCAAGCTCACGAAATATTGAAAGTAGTCAGCATGAACGAAAATTGAATATGTTAAATCTGATTAAAGATTACCGGTAACACGTTATTTCAATCACAGATAACGATAAATGAGCTTACACATCTGTACACGATGCAATCACATGAATTTTTATGATTTTGTAATAAGTATATCTTATTTTGATTCTAATATATCTATGTTATATATTTTTCATTGTTGTTTGTATAATTTAGTAAAACTACATACATTTTTATATACAAACTTTTTGATATATAGATAAAAGTTCAATTAATAAGTATCAAACTAAATTTTGTACCGGTATTAAGGTTAACTATCTGATTTTCTTCCGTAGTTGATAAGGCTAATATCATGAACTGTAGTACAAGTAACTTTCTCTGGCAATCGGCGGATTTCGGTTGGCGTGTTTTATATTGTTGTATTGATTAGAACCTTGCTATAGTTGCGCTATTACATTGGTGATAGGTTAATAAAAAAAGGATAAAAGTAAAACAATTAAACTTTAATGAACCCATGGATGAACAACTAGATGAAATATCCGCCACCATACAAGTAAAAGGTTACAACCATGACCAGGCTTTTGCCTACATAACATTAGCCATTCCAATGCACTTAAGAAGACATCTGCTGCCCACTACACTTGAAACAGTGAGTGATAATCCTGTTGATGTTCTGAAAACAAAAATATTGTGCTATGCATCCACGATCATCAACCCAGAGCGTACTTGGAATGAATTTTTGAGCGCATCTAGAAATGCTGAAGAAAAGCTAGACGAATTTGCTATTAGAATTTCATCAATTCTACTCATTGCAAGGCCGAACGCTACTCAGGACGACGTGTTGTTTTACCTGAAGCCTAAAATCATATCATGTGTACCTCAACAGTTCCAGCCTATAATCCATACTATGCCTAATCTGTCTCTGCAAAACCTAATATCAATGTGTCAATCATATATAAACAATATTAATGAGAAGGAAAACACAGACGAAGTTCTTGTTGTGAAAAAGAGTGATAAATCCAAGTGGAAAGAAATAATCTGTTGGAATTGCGGAAAGGCTGGACACATAAGACGTAACTGTAAAACCAATCATATTTATGATAGAAAAAAAAGAAATTTTAAAAAATTTAATTATTATGTGATTTCTTGCAGCATGCCAAAAAAATATATTAACAATTATACAACCAAGTGTGTGATTAGTGGCGAAAAGGTAACTTGTTTGCTAAACTCTGGAGCAACGTACTCATTGATTACGTCAAAGATAGCAAATGGGCTTATAAAACGAACTGGAACACAATTAATTGGTGCTAATGGTAGTAAAATCAAGGTTATTGGAACTATTTGTTGCTCTGTTAAAATGTTTGGTCGGACTGAAAATTGTCAGTTTCTGGTAATTGATGATCTAATTTACCCATGTATTATTGGTAGAGACATAATGAGGACATTTGATATCGTATTGGCATTTGGTAGAGATAAAAGAAGCACCTGCACTGTTAGTGACGACTCAAGTATGATGAAGTTACCAAAATGAAAATTGTGACTGATTCAGAACCTATATATATACCACCTAGACAACAACCATATATGCTACGGAGCGAAATAGAAGTTCAAGTAAATGAGATGCTACGAAATGGGGTTATTCGAAAGAGTAACAGCGATTGGAACTCTCTAATTGTGCTTGTTAAAAAGAAGTCAGGTGAATATAGATTATGTATTGACTTCAGAAAATTAAACAGTGTGACACAAATTGAAAGATTCCCCATGCCAGATACGAAAGATGTTATCGCAGCCTTGGTCGGATCTAAGATTTATACGACACTCGATCTAAAACATGGGTACTGGCAACTTGAACTCGATGAGGATGCAAAACGGAAAACCGCGTTTTCAGTATCGTCAGGACACTACGAATTCAATCGAATTCCGTTTGGGCTGGTTAACGCGCCTGCTTTTTTCCAGATGGTTATGACACAGATACTAAGGAAATATATAGGAAAAATATGCTTTGTCTACCTGGATGATATTTTGATATTTTCGAAGAACAATGAAAATCATGAATTACACATAAAATGTATACTTGATACCTTAAATAAATACAAGTTAGAAATTAATCAAGAGAAATCATCGTTTAGGAAGGAACAAATTAACTATTTAGGCCACTTGATATCTCAAAATGGAGTTCTTCCAGATAATAACAAAATTAATGTTATCCGCAACTACCCTGTTCCTAAGAATGTTAAAGAACTGAAATCCTTTCTTGGATTGGCCAATTATTACAGAGATCACATAAAAGGATTCTCAACGATTGCTAGCCCATTATACGTCTTGTGTCGAAATGGCGTCACTTTTGATTGGTCTATAAAACAACAAAACTCATTTGATAAATTAAAGGAAGCTTTAACCACCCCAACAACACTTGTGTTTCCAGATTTCAACGAAACTTTTACAGAAACAACAGATGCATCAGATTATGGTCTTGGTGCTATATTAGAACAGAAACACATTGGTAAATCAGTTGTGATAGAGTACGCTAGTCGCACATTATTAGAATGTGAGAAAAACTATTCAACTTATGAGAAGGAAGCGTTAGCTATCATATTTGCCATCAAGAAATTTAGGAGGTATCTCATTGGAAAGGAATTTATAATCTACACAGATCATAATCCATTCAAATACTTGATGACTCAGAAGGACGCACATGGGAGAGTTGCGAGATGGATACTATTTTCTTGAAATCCATGAAGGCTGCCGCTTTTTGTGAAAAACTTGAAATCTGGAGTAAACTAATGGGGATGTTATCTAGTTCTCCTAGATTGTTAATCAATTGGTTCATAGCACCTGCTGTTTTCCGGCGATTTTTTATGTATTCCGAATTCTCGTTTGTCGATGGTTTAACAGATGTCAAAATCGCAATAAAGCCCCACTTCAACAGTATAGCATCCGCATTATCCTCGGGTTCTTTTGTCATTGACAGTGTGGTTTCAATACAATTCCTTGTAAAATCTCCACCTAAAAGGAAGTTTATACAATCTAGCGTGCGAGCTAAATATTATTTCTCATGATTATCTGGAGTAACTT
This sequence comes from Pempheris klunzingeri, assembly GCF_042242105.1. NCBI lineage: Eukaryota > Metazoa > Chordata > Actinopteri > Acropomatiformes > Pempheridae > Pempheris > Pempheris klunzingeri. Next base: position 38,997 of record NW_027255022.1, read on the forward strand.
GAGAAAGTTGGTTAAAAAATTCATATAGTGTAATTTTATTGGCCCGGTTATGAGTATGAAACTAAACTTTTTGTGAAAACCTGTGATACTTGTCAACGACATAGTGATAAATATGGAAAGGCTTCTATAGTACCGATTAAAACATCTTATCCTATGGAGGTAGTTGAAATCGACATTATTGGGCCTTTGAGCTCTACAAAAAATGGTAATAATTACGCACTCTGTATTGTAGACTTTTTTACAAAACTTGCACAAGCAATACCATTACAGAACATTACTGCTGAAGCTGTGAGTGAAGCTATACTAAATAATTTTATCTACATATATGGAAAGTCTAGAAGAATTCATTGTGACAATGGGAAAAATTTTACATCAAAATTAATGAAAGAAGTCTTCGCAACTTTAGATATTAAACAGTCTTTTACTACCCCATACCATCCAAAAGGTAACGGAGGGGTTGAAAGGTTCAATCGAAGCATTAAAAACATGATAAAAAAATGCAAGCGGGAAGACGATTGGGACAAAGTTCTACCCCTGTTGGTTTATTCTTATAACACAAACGTACACAACACAACGAATTTTACACCCTTTCAGCTAATATTTGGAAGACCACACAAAACAACCTTAATTGATGAAAACATAAAAACTGATAATTATCCATCCACCCATTCTTATTTACAAAAATTGAAAAGTACAATGAAGAAAATTTCGCAAATAACAAGAGAAAACAACCAAAAAGCTCAAACAAGAAATAAGTGTCAAAATAAAAAAATTAGAATGTTGAAAAGCTTAAAGATCGGCGAGCAGGTACTGCGAAAATTACCATCGGATAAAGCTTGGGAAGGTCCATTCAGAATAATAGAAAAACGGGGACCAGTCACCTATATAATACAGAGTGGAGATAGAAATATAACAGTCCACCAAAACCACATAAAGAAATATTACCTTGGTGTAATTGGGGAGGAATGTAGTACAAGTAGCTTTCGCCGGCAATCGGCGGATTTCGGTTAGCGTGTTTTATATTGTTGTATTGATTAGAACCTTGCTATAGTTGCGCTATTACATGAACCAACATAAAATTAATGCGGTAGCAGTAAATACTCTAATAAACGATTACGTGACGATATTGAATGTAGACGACCCCTATAACATATAATAATTGTATTCGTGCTACGTTTAATTTTATATAAACATTATTTAATAGGGACTATTATGTGGTTTAATAAATGTTTTGCATCATTGTAATTTATGAATACAAAATATTTTACGTGAGTCTAGTAATATGAGTATAATCAGATAATAGAAAAATATAAGCAAATTAACAATACTAAAAGTACGGTTAAGTATTACATGACCATAATAAAATTCTCACTTCTGCTGATTCCTATGACATAAGCATCACTTTTTATGGATAAAAATATTGCATACAATATATATATATATGTTATGTATACGATTTGGCACGACTTGGAAAGTCGGGTGGATGAAGGAGGTAAATTGGTAAACTATTTATTACCTATGCCAACGTTAATGGAACGTTGGCACTGCCATCAACATTACAAATACAAGGGAACTAAGAACTTGGTATGATGAATTATTAATATACACCACCACCTATCCTCTACAGATATCAAAAACAGGTTTCCATATTTACGGCGACGCAATGTGAAAATTGAAGCGTTTGTCAAAATTCAAATTCACCTCATCTTGCCCCATAAAAAATCATATTACTTATTATGTAATTCGTTTCTAATTTTCACTATTGTATTATTTAATTGAATTGTTTGCTTTTTTTCTTGGAAACTCCGTATACAGCCATATATATATATATATATATATATATATAGTAAAAGTGATTAACTAAAATAGCGATAATAATTTTTATTAAATAATTTGTCATCAAGTCGTGTTTTTATTACAAACACCAAAATCATCACAGAGGAAAAATCAAAGTATCGTAGTTACATATAATCAGTATCATTTGACGTCTTACTTGGGTTGTGTAAAATTACCATATGGTGGAAATTAGGACATACATATAGTGATGAAGCATTATAATGAAATTATGTCTTGATAAAAATTCCTCCATAACATTATTAATTCGTGCAAGGGCAAGCAGATTAACTACAGATACTTTAAGGATCACTACTTTTTAAATAGTAATATTATTAAATTTACAGAAATACATTGATTATTCAGATTGTGTTCCATCTAGGTATTAAACATAGTAAATAGATGTTTAGATTTATTCAAAAAATGTTATTCATTAATGTTAGGAATTAACAGTTTGTAAATACTTTATAGTAAGGGCTAAAAAGCATAAAAATTAATATTTCACAATATTTGGTATAAATTTTGCAATTTAATTTTCTGGGATGGAGATTATTTTCTATATCACATGTAACCATTCGTCTTACAGAATATGAATTTAATTTACAACTAGCTATAGAATATGAATCCATAGTTAAAACTACAAAAATTTCCACAGGGAATTGAAAAAAAGTACCTTTAATCGTCGCTTTTGTTGTTACTGTATTTACGCAGTACTCTTGAATAATTGATAGTATGGCGTAAGATGAGAAAAATAATCTGAAATTACGATAATATATATATTTTCTTTAGAATTGTGGCCTGATTAGTAGTTTTTGTTTTTATAATAAAGCAAAACTATACATTATGTTGTATTATACTTAATCCAAGTCCCGTTTTCATCTAAATCCGAAAAGTTGTGGCTAATTAAAATATTAATAATATAAATATATGTAAGAACTGTATTAGTTTTGAAATATAAAAACATTTTTTTTTACAAATAGGCACTTTTAAATCTTAAATATCTTTAAAAAATAGTACACAGAAAAGATTTAAATTTAAACTTTGTTATTAATATAGAGGAAACTATTTCATATTCTAATATATTTTAGTTCATAATTTAAGATAATCACCAAGCTTTTTAGGAAGCCAGATAGATCAAAAGCAAATCTTTTAATTTTTTTAGATATTCTATGTTAGTTTTGTAACTTTTAATGACAACTATTAAAAACTAATTACACTTAAATATAAAGACAAAATATCATTAATATGATCTCGAAACATCGCTTAATTTAAAGTTTAATATGCTTGATTTGGTAAAATTATTCAATCGACATAATAAATTCTCCTTTTTTAACAAAACACGAAACTAATGTAAAATACAACTTTAAAGTGATGAACTTATATTTTAAATTGATTTACGTGTCTACAGTAAAAGAATTATTATGCAACTCAGGAGCCAATGGTTTGTTATTTGTGAAAATAGTGGTACTGAACATTCTTTCTTAAAAAGATCACACATATTTTTGTCTTTTTGTGTCTTTGTTGCAGATTTGTTATAAAAATATGATGTTATATGTACTCATATAAACGCATGAAAACCTTTTTCGAGGTAATAGATTAGTCTTTACATTTAAATATTCGGGAACGATTTTCCACAATCTCATACTGATCGTAGATAAAAATTGAAGGTTTAGTTATCCTACTTGTTGTTTTTATTATGAATAACCTCATTTAATTTTTCAATATATTACAAGGATTTAAAATGTGATAAGGCAAGATAAATATTTAAAATTTGGAATAACCCTATAATTATTAAAAATAGTTTTTCTCGAATATGATCAAAAATAAATTTTCGTATTAATTTAAGCTTTAGTTCATATAAAAAAATATAAACAAATATGAGTTATGTAATGAATTTTAAAATATGCATGTTCTATTGTTGCTTTTTATTCTAAATATGTTAATGACTCTGACAAAATCAAATACCCCTTTGCACATTTATATGACTTACAGTCATTTTTTTATTCATTATTAAAAAAAAATTTACAATCTACATCTATTATAAAATCATGTAAAAACGTATGATACCTAGAAAAATTATTTTTTTCGGAAAAAATTTATTTTTATTACAAAAAATTATTTATTATTTAAAAAAATAGTTTTCTACATGTACAAGAAGAAAATGTTATTGAAATTAAGTAAACGAACACATATTGGTTCGCAGGGATCTTTTTATTCATCTATAGTGTTACAGCATTTTATAATAAAACAAAATTAGATGAAATTCTGTTAGTTTTTATATTTTTTACAAAATTCTAGATATAATTTTTAAAATTATATCTAAAAAGACTAGTTTATAAGGGATCTTTAGTGAAATACTTCTAAAATAGCACTTTTATAATAAAATTAGAATAAAAAAAATTTACACTTCATCTCGGTTTATTCATAATTAGATTACTCTATTATAGGGATCTCTAAAAAATCATCTAACAGAAAAAATACTTTAACAATTTTTGGTTGATCAAAACCATTAAACATTAATTATTTTATTAATCAATGCCATTAAGAATAAAACATACCACCTAAAATGACTATCGTTAACCAGGTAGTGAATTGATATGTGACTAATTCAACGCTTATATTGGGAATCACGTAAAGTAGGTAATGTATAATTTGAAGTACACTAGTTCTAGATTTATCTACTAAACGCGTATTTTCTATAGCGATACACAAATAACTTATCCAGTTATGAGTTTGTATGTTTAAATGAGCTTATAAATAGTTATTTGGGCAATGAATGTCATAATCAATGCATTTTGTAGATCTTATGCTCCCAATTATTTATGCACCTTTGATATTCAGCACACCGATTCCTTCCGACGTGTATTAAGAATGGTAAAGGTATAATAGAAATTAGTGCGAGATTTATAATGATTGCGATATATATTTATAAGCAATCAAATCGATTTCTTTTGAAGGGAATAGTTTAATTATTATTAGATTTATTGTTAAACTTTTGAATTGATTCCAATTTTTTCGAGAAAATTATAAGCGTTATTCAATGCATACTATGTACAATCATTGCTCAACTTTAATTATATTTATTCATAAATAGTATCAATTTTAATTTCTGCATATTACGAAATTTACTTGCAAGGTAAAAAAATAATATCGCCCTAACTAATAACTTTTGATCATTTTAAAATTGAAAAATTTTGTAATAGCATTAAAGTAATGAAATAACTCAAAACTCTTAAAATACACTAAATTTTTGTAGCAAAGAATATAAAATGCTAAATTTATTTTTTTACACATAAAGAGCGGTTTTTTTTTAAACTGCCATTGTTCATTTTTCATTAATTACCCATTATTCATATAAATATAAAGACTTTTTAAATATTAAATGAAAACTAAAGGACATCTTAAATAATATCTTTATAATTGGGACAAGTGAATAGTGCTAATTATATCTATGATTTTTTTGTAAATAAAAAAAATGTCATATATAACTTTAGGGTACATTATCTAATTTTTTAAACAGAAAATTAAATTTGTTAAAAAATTTAAATTCGATTAAACATTAATTCATGAATACTACTGTAGTTAGTGATTTATAATCATTTCATTTAAGATTATAAATCCATCTAAATTTTTTAATAGATTGGTATGCGTAAGTTATTTCATAGTACAAGATTTGCAAATGTTGTCAAATTTATGTCACATAGATGACAAATTTAAAGTCACTTCATTTATTCCATGTAAATAAAATCAACTTCTCCTATTTTTATTTTAAGTTTTTTATTTATTAAATAAATTTTTTATATTTTGGAAGATCTTAAATATTCATATAATAGGTAACTCCCAAAATTCTACTTTTATTCATGCTTATCTTTACCAAATTTATACTGATGTTATATTTAATTATTTTTCAAGAAATATTTAAAAAATCATCATTATATATAAAGTTTTGTATTAATTCTATTCAAAAGACATCGTTTCACACACGCACACTACTGAACAAATTTTGTTCCCACTTTTTATCTACATGGCAATAAATTTGAATTTTATATTTAATTTTAATGTTAATAACTTTAGAATATGATTTTTTTAATTAAAAAAAATTACAAAATGAAACTAGCAAGCCAATAATGTAACAAATCGTGTTTTGTGACATTATACAAGATAAAATTAGGAAATATTTGATTAAGATTTTTTTGTTACTCTATCTCTTCAAAGTTTAAAAAACTTGAGAAAGTACCATTATAAAAAAATCATCCAGAAAACTAGAAATTTATAAGAAATAAGCGAAAAAATACTAAAATTAATTTCTTACTTTAATAAAAACTATATAATATAGTGATAGTGTTGATTATAAATAAAGACTTACAACAACGTGGATCATGTGAGATAGATAATTGAATTTAAACTGTAAAATTTATTCATTCCTAAGTTAATGACGTGATCTAACTCCCCAGATAATTCTATTGTACAAGTAAGTTTAATATTATGTAACTAGTGCCTAAAGATGAGTGTTTCAGAATTAGTGAAATATTGAATAAATTTTTAATTACCTTATTCAGTTCGTACAAATTCAAAAAGAAAGGCTAAAACAAAATGTTTTCAGAAAATGCGTTAATAGACGTACGGGAAAATTATGAGAATAGACAAATTTGTAATAATGAGAATTTTTTAAATATATTATAGATTGTTTTATTATTTTAGGAATTATATAGTTATCGTTCACATGCCAAATATTTAGTTAATGGGGTAATCTGAACAAAAAAATAAAATAAATAAATTTGATGTATCTGAAAGCTACAATTATAGACTAGAAAGCATTTTTGATTTTAGAATATGTTTTTATAAGTTCATTGAACATAGCTAAAAGTTTCGACCGTTCATAATCGAAAAGATATGATGTAAACTGTAACTTTTGAAATTTTTGAATAAAATTGTTATAGTGGCAAAATTTTTATAACTGCACTTTGAATAATGAATTTAATAGTATTGATATAAATTTATTAAATAAAAGTGGCTATATCTATATGCACTATAGTTATATAGTGTGAAGAATATATAATTTCAAATTTTAAGTGAAAATAATTAACTTTATGTAGAGTGAATATATATACATCTTGTATAATTATAGCTCATATTAAAGTATTATAACTTTGAAAACTTTATAACAAATTAATGAAGTTCGATTTTCTTATTTATAATAATAAAAAATCATTTTTAAAATATTAATTACTTTAAAATGATTTTTGCCATTTTCATTTTAATTTTTCAAATATATAATTGTTAAATATTATTTATTTGACATTTTAATATAATTCAACAACACTTTTTAAAAATTTTTTAAGTATCTTTAAATTGTGAGTAATTTCTAAATTTTATGAAAATTAAAGCATTAATGAAACAATGATTCAATAAATTACTAATAACACTCTCTTTTAGTGTAACATGATATGATGCTTACAAAAAAAATAAAAACACTAAAGAACTTTTGGAAATGCAGCATACTTAAAATAAAAATAAATTAAATTACTTCTATAGAAGTTTTTAATCGATAGTAATTTCATTGGTACCATATTAAGTAAAATCTAATTATATTACATTGTTATTATTGTTCGCATATTAAAAAAATATAATCCTAATTTATCTAACTGAATTTTTGTAAAATGTTACTACTACCTAGTTAAAAAAAGAAATAATATTTACGTAATGTTTACGACAGGTAAAACGAGATATTCCAAAATCGGCATAAATAGGATCATTAAATTAACTTTAACGTGTAAATTATATTAATATAAATCTGGTTGACACTTATGGCATCCTGCTCTACTAAGTTAATATGAAAATTGACTTATATTTATTTCTCTTCTGCCAATTAACATCTTATGCTACTAAGCTAGATTATAAATATTATCACAAATAAAATAGTTATTTTATGTTCTACCAATTAACTATTTGAATAATTCTGATAATTTAAAAAAGTATGATTGAGAGTTTTTTGAGTTTTTTCAATCTCTGCCAACAATTAGTAGAGCCTCACCGAACTCCACATTTTTAGCTTTTATAATGAAAATTAAAAAAAAAACTGTATATAATTATATATTTTCAATCATAAAAGTTTTACATTCTAATTTATTTATGATGCAGATTTTTAAGTTGTACGGGCAATGTAAAACATTAAATTAAAGATATTATTATTCAATTCCACTTGCTTTTCATGTAGAATATATATGTTATCCATTAAATACAAAGCTAATCACATTTAAGTTAAAAGAAAAATAAATAAAATGATGTACAAAATCGTATTTTTTACGATTCATTTTCGTTATATGTCGTTAATGATCGTTCAAATGGAAAATTTGCTATAAAAAAATCTAATATATGACTTAGAGTTTCTAAAAATATTTTAAAATTTTTTTATCAAGATATAAATTTGAATTTTAATTACAACGGAAATTAATTTCAAAATGTTAAATCTGAAACTCGTGTATATAAATATTTTATTGCGCATACGCGAAATTTATTATTTATTTTTGCGCTGTCAGTTTTTTGAATATATTCAATTTTTTTTTATTGTAAATGATTTTGATGGAGAAAGACCAACTAATTATTGATGAAATTTGTAAAATAATGTCGTTGAATTCAGATATCGATGTTATAGAAAAAATAAATAATTCTTTCAAAAAACTAGCTAAAACATATCGTAGTAATATTATAAGGTTGTTTGATATTTTGTTGCAAAAACTCGATGATAAGTCTAATAGATCCAGATATATTGTATTTTTGATGATTATTCTTGTGTTTAATAAAAGTCACGAATTTCGTCTTCTGTTCTGTATGAAAATATATGAAATCTTTAAAATTATTACTGATAATGGGTTTTGGGGAACCTCACCTATTACAACTAAAAAGACAAAATATTCTTCGAAGTTGCGTGAATTAGCTTATCACAATCTTGCAAAGTGGTGTACCCAATTTGGTCCTGGTTATCCTCAACTTTTAGTCTATAAGAAGTTCCTAAATGATAAAATGCAGATTGATATCGATTCATTTAGTGATGATTGTGAAATTTTTTATACATTGATTGGCGGAAGATTAACGGTAAATTATTTTTGTTTACTATCTGATTAACAGTAAATTTTTTTCATTATTACAATTTTGAATTATTTAGACAAAAAATCAACTTTCCGATTAAATATAAATAACGCCTCTAACTTTTTTGAAAACAATATTAGATTTTTCCCATGAACTTATGAACACCATTTTATACATAAAATGTGTGTACCAATACTTATATAATCTCCCCACTTGATCTTTATTTTTAGGCAACATTATGCTATGGTGAGATAGAGAATTAAACTTATATTCTGCATTTGACAATATACTGGTGTTAATGTAAACTTGTAATAATCATAAGAAATTAGTTCATGGGTAGAAAATATATTTCGAGTTTTTAATAATTCCAAGCTCTTCCGTTTATCTGATTAATATGCCTTATCAAGTCTTAGATTTTTAGTTTAAGGGGTTTGATAAAAGCGTATTTACTATGAAATCTAGTAAAAACTATAAGCTTTGGATATAGCGCATTAAATTCCTCCAACTACATCAATTAATACATTCTCCTCCTTTAAAGTAAGACTTTAATCGACCATGATGTTTTATTGAAGTACAAAAATAAATTATTAGATGAAATTGTTAGAATATATTATTAGATATTAGATGATATTACTAGATTATAGAATCAACCAAATTTATAATACTGACAATATAAGGCAACTAAGGGTAACTCCACCATCAAATAAATTTATGATAGATACAGAGTAATTAATTATTGAAATATATTCGATATAATACTGCATTAAATGATATGCAAAGGTCAAGAGCTTATGTCACTGATTTGATATCTACGTTACATTTAATAGACACCAATCTTTGAATTTTAAGATGGGTGTTATATTTTACTTTAGAAATTAACCTTTATGAAGCCTATTTAATGTAAATCACATTTCAAATGTAAACTTTTACAAATTATTAATTGTAATAAAAAATATTCTGTTACTTTTATATCTTTTAAGCAAATTATTTCTAATATCTAAGAAATTAATTTAACTATAATTTTTAGGCTATTTCTAGAAAAACTATCGACGGCGCAAAAGTTTTGACAAATAGAAGGTTGTGTTTAAAGACTGAAAATGAGCTATCACAATCGTATTTTGATATTTCTATAATATCAAAGCAATTTATTGAATGTTTAAAACTACTTAACCTGGAAAAATTAATATCTAATAATGGTAGATGTTTGAAACTTGATATTGCCAATAAAATTGTTATAGTAAAAACTGAGGACAATAGCGCAATTGTTGAAACACTTTTAGATATTGCTAAACTTGTTGTAAAGCAATATATTCCATTACTTGAAAGATATATTAGATATAAGGAAATTGATGAGACAGAAATCGTTACTCCATCATCTTTTGATATTAGAAGAATCAAGGAAAAACTCAAATATTTTTATACAATAAATAAAGTGTATAATTTAATAGAAATTACTAATACTTGTCATGAAAAGAATTCAAGGAGTCCTGGAAAATACATTGATGTTGAAGAAGCGGATGAATATGATCTACTTTTTGGAACCCCTTTAGATACAATTGTGGACTCAAATATTAGAAAACGACCTTATAAATAGTTAACATTTTTTTAAATATCACGTGCTTTTTTGTATTTTGGAAATCGTATTTCCTTCGTGCTGTTGTAAATTACAATGATGCCAAATTTTGTTTTCGAGCTGCTAATGATTATTAAATTTGGTATATATGTCAGAGTTTACTCACAATTATAAATATTAGGCACTTGGTTTTTACCAAAAATTTTAAGGGAGAGTTTTTAAGTAAACAATAGATACCTAAAATTACTGTAAAATTTGATTTTTTATTTGTTACTTCTCATGCTAAGTGTTAAGATAATATTCTGTTGCTATTACGAAAAGAATCGTGATTGATACTGTCGTTTTTTGAATTTAAATTTATTTCTAATATGTCACAAACTACATATGTGATTATATACCTTGTTTTCTTGCTTATTTAAGTCAGTAAAGCATCTCAAATTTAATTTTTTAGTAAAAATAAAAATGGTCTATTTAATACCACTCGTATATCATATATTTAGAGTTTTAACGCTACTGTGACAGCATATTATATAGCATTATGATAAGTATCTATATGATATCTCCACAGTATTTTATCTCATTTATTTTAGGTACCAATTAAATATGGAAAGCTTCAAAGAAGATACACTCATCATTGTAGCTTTGATTTTTTACATTCTGACTCTTTTTAGTACCCCACATCAGTACAACTTGAAAAATATATACCGAAAATAATTACATCAAATTACAATAATATTTTTAATGAAACTCATATTTAAAAGTTATTTTAATTTTTTTTAAACGTAAAGTCTCCTATCTTCGATTAAAACAAGGTATAAGCACATTATATTCTTCCATAATACATCATTCTTAGCATTTTTTATAATAAAAATTTTATTTTATTACTTCTTAACTCTTGAAAAAACATATTGATTTCCAATGTCCATTATTACATTTTCAAAATATATTATAAACATTTAGCCACTTTTGTAAAAATAAATTAGACAAAATTACATTAAAATTAATGTCTATACTGTCATTTAGGTAGTATACCCTACCTAGCCTAGCATCCACCTTCCATTTACTCAGACGTTTACATAAAACTTAAGTAGCATCGGTGTGACATAATTTTATTACTACAAAAATATTAATTATAATTCTATCAGATTTTATTTTACTGTTAGAAATCATTCTACTGTCACTATGATTTACTAATAGGACTTTTGTAAAAATAATTCATTTTGTTGCTTCTTTTAGGTGTTCAAATATGCACATAAAAGTGAATTTAAGCGGACAGATAGCTTGGCTCACTGACCCTCCCAGGGCACGAATTCAAATCCTGTTGTCGCCTACTGTTTCCGGTCTATCGTATCCCTTAATCTGAACTTATTAGTAACACTATAGTGATTGCATGTTTCTATAAAAAAATTATAGTACATGCTGGTAGAGAGAGAAAGCCGGATGGGAGGATGAAATCAAGTGCTGAAGCACTAGGGTACGATAGTAAATTCCTTTCATTGTTAAGGTGATCCCCATAGAGCTAATATCCAATACATGGATATTGTGGGGGAATTATTAGCTCGAAAAAGAGGGTGTTTATTTTTAGTGGGTCAAATTCTCACACTACCGCAGAATAATAAAGAATAATAAGTCGGAGTTGGTGTGTGAATTATGATAAATAACTCTGCTACATAAGCCTACAGCGTTTAATGAAGCAAGCCTGACCATCTTAAACTTCAAAACCCAATAAGCTGCGCCAGGGGTTTAACCTCGTAACTAAAAAATAGAAGTGGATTTGACACATCATTTTTCTTATCTTTGCAATACTAGATTACGATTCAGCATTCATATTATTCCACGTTTTTATACAAATCGAAAAAATTACAAATTCTTTAAGATATTTTAATTAATATATTCTACCTCGATTCTTAGAATCACCGCTTTTGTTTTGAAAAAATACCAAAAAAAGAAAATATATAATTGTTTTTGTATGAGTGTCAATAGAGTTGTACTATATATTTTAATGAGGTGTAAAGAATCTTATTTTAGCTTCTAAAATTATTTTTAAGCAGATAAAAGAAATATTCAAATTGATTACTCAAATGCGCATAAAAATCCCTATTAAACTCTGAATCACATTTATCAGTTTCTATAAAAGTACTATTATTACTTAGTATTACTTTTATAGAGCATAGCATATACAGCTAGAATAATAAAGTTTGAGAAGGTATTGAGAACCTTCTTAATTTTTTGAGATAGCTTAGGGCGTCATTTGCCAAGAAGATCATTGGTATATTGCATAGCATTAGTCGACAGAAAAACTTTTTAATGATCAAACTCTCTGATACATTCTAACGACAGAACTTTTATATTTTCAGCTGTTTCGGTGCTATCTGAAGAAGCACAATTCATGATGCATAGATCTGCATTTCATTATAGTGAATTTAGTTTAAATAGAGCTATGGATTAATTAGTGCTGTTAACTCAAAATTGTATTAATAAAGAGCATTATAGCTTTAACATAGTATATTACAGCTAAAAATTTTGTTCTAAAAGTCTGCAGAACGTGGACTTTATAAAATTTTTAGTACCAATTTTTCGTAGAAATGAGATGACAGTTGTGTAAGAAAGACATTACTTGACGAGATGTAGTAATTAAGTAAACTAATATTACTGGTTAGAGGAAGAAAATTGATCTAGCCTTATTTTTGTGATATGCAAAAAATACCTCGTAAATATATAATATTTGATTTGAAGTTCAGTGCGACAACTATATAGTTGATATAAATATTACAGGTAATATATTATTTACTAATGTGAAAAAAAATTAATACACACGATTGCTAGCTTTCTATAACTTTAGTTTTAGAAGTAGACTGGATGTTGATCTGACAGGGACACATTATAAGCTGCAGACTAGTAAATAGTTACTTGTTTATTTAAAAAACTGATAAAATTATTCTTGGTAATATAGTCCTAATTATATTTACTTAAAATATATTCCAGCAATATTAGGTTATATAAAAACTAAAGTACATTTTACATCTGTTTGTATCTATGAGAGAATATTTATTTAAAATTTGTATAATGCTGGATGTATATAACCTTATCAAATTATTCATACTATGCAGCTAATGTAGACGAGTTCAAAGTAACATTTTCATAAATTTTCTAGCGTAGGTCAAACAAATATAGGGGATATCTAGCATTAATACCCAAAATGTTTGGCGCGTTTTTATGCTACTGCTAATCAAGTTTTTTATATGAAAAGAAAAAATTTTATGCTATTCTTAAAGTCAGTCACATTTCTAAAAGTAGACCTTCATTAATATTTATTCAAATTTTTTAATGAATTATATTCAGCTGGATTTGTAACGTAGCTAAACTCGTAAAAATTCGTATCGAAAATTAGATCTCAATTTCTGTAATAAATATGACATGAAACACTAGTCATTTTGAAGAAGTTATTCTATTACCTAACCAAATTTTCTCTTCAATTTTTTATCACTCAATAATGATCAAAGCTTTGAACAACCAATATTAAACGTTTCTCTCCTAATTAAAGATTCCTTCTATTTTTATTATTGTCAATCATTTATTTGATAATAAACTATTATCTTGCTTCTACTACAGTTGGTTCATTACCTCCAAAAAACAAAATGAAACAGCCATAAGGTAAATTCGAACCCACAACTATTTCTTTATATGTTGTTTTTACCACTTTTACTAAAATTTCTCAATTCTAGGTTTGACCTTGAATTGCAGAGTTTGATGATACAACCGCCATACGCCATTTTAGTACACATTTTCAAAGAAAAATTTTTATTTTGTCTTTTATAAATAAAATAATTGAAAAAATATTATTAATTTGTACGAAACTATTAAATCTACTAATGTATCTAAATTAATTGAAAATTATTTTAGAAATTCATGTATCTAAATTTGCATAATAATGAAAATTATAATTGTTGAGGGGCAGAAATAATTCTAACGAAATCCCAAATACTCAGAAAATACTTTTTTGGGTATAATTAGATAGTAAAACATGACGATAAATAAATTTTCCAAATATAAAAATTAGACATTAGATCTATGAATAGATCTAACTTCATCTAGCCAGAGTAGATATAGATAGAGATATAGATATATATATATATATATATATATATATAGATATGTGGGTTTTGAATTTTTTCAAGTACATAATTTTCCCCATATTTAAATTAAAAATTATAAATTCAAAGGTTTGCTATATAATTTTTCAATTCCTTAATGGTAAGTGATATATTTGAGCTCATTAATAGTAATAGTAATAATATTAATAGGGGTACAAATCAAGAAGATTTAGTGGTAAACAAAAGAGTTAGTTCTAGGTATCAGCAATGTAAAAATAATTATTATAAATATTTTCTCTATAAAAGAGTAGAAAACAAGTCTTATTTGTACAATTTTAGTGTAAAAGTCATCAATAAACTTTAATATCATAATATAAACAGAAACAGTGACCATTTAAACTATTATAATTGGTCTTGCATCACTAAATGGTTCAATTAGCTAGCGAAAATTGTTAGGAATACACAAAATTTATAATAAAGTAAAATTTGCATTGTTCTCATAAACTAGAATACTAAATTTAATAGATAGCGAGGGAGTACAGTTATAAAAGGTATTCTTAACGACAAAGAATATTAACTCTCCAACTCTTTTGGGTAAAATTTACCCCAAAACGATTTTGTATTTGTCATATCATATTTTTCCTTCTTTTGAATTACTTCATATTATAAGTATTATTATAAAATATAATTTTTTATAATTTAATACGATAAATAATTATATATATATAAAGTATCAAGATTTTTATTTGAAGATTATCTTCTAACTTTTATAGGGTAAAATTTACACCACTTTTTTAATTCAAAGTTAAAAATGTGTTAAAATTAATTTATTGACAAAGTTTAAATAAAATCTAACGATTCGTTTTGTAGAAAAACTTGAATAAAATAAGTAACACACGGCGCATGCGCGTTAATTATATAATTTGAAATGATCGACTTCAATGATGAGTAAAGCTCTTTTGAAAGTGAATTTTAAGACCAAATTACCAATGAATGTGATGTATCTGATGAAGAGATAGATGTCGAAGTAAATGATGATATCTTAAAAAGTAAAAATGGAATTATTTTGAGTACATTAAAACTAATAAAAGTAAAACTTGCGTTGAAAATATTATGAAATTATCTCCTCATGCTAGTTCTTATGCTTTATTAAAAATCAAATCTTTCTATGATTGCTTTTTGTTATTTTCTACGACCGAAATTTTTACCAAAATAATAGCTTATAAAAATAAATATATTTGGGAAGCACTTCTTTAAAAATAAGTGTCATGATATGGACGATATTGAGTTCAAACGCTATTTATTTTAGGTCTTCTTGTACTAATGGCTTTTCACGAGGATAGAAAAGAACTCTCTCAATCAAAACTTTTGTGTTAATTAAGGTCAAGAAATCTACAGAAGGATATTTTCACATCATTGATTCAAACAATTTGGAAGGACTCTTCATTTTTATGAGGTCAGAACGAAATTTGGACGCAAAAACGAAGATAACTATTCCTTCATTTTTAAGCGAGATATGGGATTAATTGATTAACATTTCACCTATAAAGTTTTCTCCAAATCAAGATGTTACTATAGCTATAGATGAGCAACTGGTGTCATTAAAAAGTGGAAGATGATCCCTCTAATTGAATATATGAATACATGCCAATGAAGCCTGCCAAGTATGGACTAGAGTTCTTTCTGTTAGTAAACCCTATTGTCAAATATATTTAAAAAATAATGATATATTTGGTAAAAATAATTTAATAGCACTAAGACAATGCAATGTTGACGAAATTGTTGTCCCTTCACTATCAACTCCATTATTCCACTCTGGTAAAAATAAAAAATTAATACCTCCTTGACTTCAACAAAAAGACCATTGTACAGTAGCACCTTTGTTTTCTATGACAAGTGTATGATGGCATCATACGCTTGTCAAAAGGCTCATCCTATTGTCAACTGGCACTACTAATAACACTGTTAAGATGAATAGTCAAAATTCAAGCCTCAAGTAATAATGCACTACAACTAATGTTGTGGTGGATAAGGTCGATTGAATGTTGGTATTATTTTACAAACGCAGATTTACTAGAAGATAGCCTCTGATTGTGTTTTATAATATAATTTTCTCTTTTCTAATTAATGCGTTCTCGTTATTTTAAGATATATTTTTAAAATGTGAAAAAATCAAGAAGATCCTTCTTAAAAGAAAAGTTGGAGAAACCGTATAACCAACTTTTAGATCGTAATTCAACAAACAGAATTAAGAAGAGATTAAAGAAATGTGTAATTCAAAATAAAATATCAAAATTTAATGGAAAGCCAGCACGCTGCAATTTTTATGAAAGAAACAGAGCCACGAAAATTTAAAAATGGTGTCAAATTTACTTCAAGTTTTAATGCCCAGATCACCCTTCGAAGATTTGTTATAAATGTTCGTAAAAAATATTAATTGATAATTTATATTTTTCTGCTAAAAAATGTAGATATTTTATTCAAAGCGATCACTTCTTGCGCGAATGTGACCGTTGAGCAATGGTATGTAACGAGAATGTACATAAATAGGGTTATTGCATAGATTAACAAGTATATATGTTTCACGATTCCTATAGTTCCACATATTAAAATTCAGTAATAATTCTCAGTAATAGCTTATTTATTTACATCTGTCTGTGTAATAAAAAATTGTGGTATATTTGTAAATTATACCCCAAAAACGTTGTCGGGTATCGTTTTTCTGATCGTTAGGGGGTTAACGTAGTAACATGGAAATCTAGGTAGAAACAAAATTCCTATTTGTCTACATTTACTATATCCACTATCTTGATGTCAATTTAGCATATTTCTATTTAGATTCAATAGAAGCCAGAATTAATATTTCAACTGATCTTATAAGTATGAAATAAAACAACGCGGATAATTATAAATGTAAACTCAAAAAATACAATTAATTTTTACAGTGTGTTAAGCACCTAAATGTGCTAAATGAGTAAAACATTAGAATAACAATCTTCTGATTATTTATCTAGTGGTAATAAAATTTATTTTGCTAATTTTTAAATGAATTAGCAGTTTATTACTTAATCTGTATAGTATTGCATTAATCTTTTCCATGAATTTATTATCAGTGTGTTCATACCTAAGTAGGCTCAAAATTCTATTATTAATAGCACCCATATCCTTTTTAATTATAGTAGGCTAGAATTTAAAACATATGAGCTATGGAAAGTAAAAATATATATTTAAATATCAATTTAACTTCAAAAGTAGATTTTTTTTATGAATTCGGCCGCTTTCTGTAAAAGATCCAAAGCATAAGGAATGACTCCTTTCTTTAAAATTACAACAATACAATGAATATTATAAATTTATTTTTATTTATTTACAAGTTTAAAATACTAGTGCAGCCTATTGGTCCTAGAGGTCATTATTTTTCCATTAAACGCTATGTACACTCAGATGAGTTACCCAATCATAATTCGCATATCTAAACTCCGATTTATTATTTGGCAGTTGAATGAGAATGAAGTCCGTTATAATTTATATATCAGAGCGCCGTCCACACTTCCCCTCATTGCCATCACTGGCTCTACTAGTTATATTCTTGACTAGAGAGATGTTTTTCTTGTAATATTTATGTGTCACGATGGCGCCAGCGTTCGTAAATCTTACCAGAGCTATCTATAAATTTTTTTATGGAAACATGTAATTAGCATAAAGTTTATAATAATTTTGAATTTCCGGGAACACAGTCCAGGAGAAAGACTATTGTTAATGCTACTCTAAAATTCACCAACAATAATCTATATCTATGAGATATCTGCATTATGAAATTTTACCTTGTGTTATTTTTCTGGGAATCTAAGGATCATATTTTCTAATTTAATCATCACCACTGTTGTTCTTACTTTTCCAATTATTGACATGATGCAGATTTTATGTTTAAAAAGTCTCTCTGGAGAAGTCTGATAGTTGATTAATATATCCTGAATTTGTTAGAAAATACTTTTATCTACATTAAGATACAATTTATTATACATCGTTAACGGGAGGTTATTGACTAATAGTAACATGAATTAATAAACTAAAGAATGATTGACGCAGGCGTCTATAAAAAAAGTCAATAATTACTCATACAACTAAAATTTTTAAATTAAGCAATTCAAGTTCAAACTATCGTCCCTTATCATGATGTACTATTTTCTTCAAGTAGTTTTAAATGTTCAAATATTCTTATTAAAGTAAATAGCATTCACTATATTCTATTTAGAGATAAATAAGAAAGACTTTAAAGTAACAAACGTTTAGGAACAGGAGTATGGCAAAAACAAATAGATGTGAGACAAACAGAAATATCATTCTAAAACAAAATTTATAAAAAGTGAAATTTGCCAGAATATATCTAAATAATCTAAAATACTTGATAGAAATCTAATTCGAATGAAATACATATACAAGATACCCTATAGGGCATAAATTGTGAAATTTACATCAAATGAAAAACTTAACAAATAAAAATCGACTTTAAATAACTTTTGAAATATTGACTTTCATTAGTAAAATATGATATATTTGTTTAAGGAATGGAAGATATTTAAATTTTCAGTTATGTAATTTTTATTTCTATGTAGAAAATAAAAATACACTATTAGAATATAAATACTATAAAATATTTTTGTATGAAAATAAAGCAATAAACTATTCTCACATGCTTTCGAATAGGAAACAGATAGAGCACGAAGATCGCCGATTTTGGTATGAAATAAACGAAGATATTTATCGTATATTATAAGTTATAGGTTATAAAAAGAAGCTATATATTAATTCAAATAAGTTGAAATGGTCGATGAAAAAATTACAAAAAGGAATCCAAAAGCATTTATATATAGATCGACAGTCAGAGCTAAAAAAGGTCATGCACGCCGACTAGATGTTAAAACTAAAAAGCACCATTTACCCGTGGTTAGCAAGTAAATTTTTATAATAAGGGCTTGGGATAGTTTTATATAATTTCTAATATTGTAGAGAGCAAGAATTGCCTCCGCCGATGGTAGTCGCAATAGTTGGTCCGCCAAAGTCAGGAAAGTCAACAGTTTTATCTTCATTAATAAAACACTATACTAAATCACCAGTTTCTCAAATAACAGGTCCAATTACTGTAGTAGCTGGGAAAAGAAGACGTTTAACATTTATTGAGTGTCCAAATGATATTAATTCAATGGTAGATTTATCAAAAGTAGTGGATTTAGCATTGTTGATTATAAGTGCTAAAGATGGACTACAAATGGAGATATTTGAATTTCTTAGTATGATTCAAGTAACAGGATTTCCAAAGGTGATGGGTGTATTAACATTTTTGGATCAATTTAAAGAAAACAAAACACTTAAAGTCTATAAAAAGAAAATCAAGGATAGATTTTGGTCGGATGTTTATCCTGGTGCAAAAGTTTTTTATCTAACAGGATTTAAATATTCTTCGTATGGGAAACGAGAAGTAATAAATTTGGCTAGATTTATATCACTTGCTAAGACTCCACAATTATCGTGGAGAATGGGGCATCCTTATTTGATTTGCGATCGTATAGAAGATATAACAGATCCAGAAGAAATAAGAAGGTCTGAAAATAATTGTGACAGAAAAGTTGCTCTTTATGGTTATGTTCAAGGTACTCATCTTAAATCATCTGCAAAAATTCATATTATGGGTGTTGGTGATTATTCAATGAATAAAATTAATTTTCTGCCTGATCCCTGTCCATTTCCTGATCATTCAAAAAATCGGCGATTAGATTTTAAAGAAAAATTGGTGTATGCACCTTTTTCAAGTATAAATAATATTCTTTTCGACAAAGATGCAGTGTATATTGATGTTGGTCAATCCCAAATGTTTCAAGCTGATAATAATACTAACGATGATTCCAATAATAAATTGGATGATTATACTCCAGCTGATAATATGTTTATTAGTGCAATGTTGGATATGAAATATCCTTTGAAAGATAAACTTAGAGCATCAAAGATTAAACTTACTGATACAATTGAATTTGAAGATGAAAATACGAGTGATGACGATGACGATAAAAATATAGTATCTAGCAGTGATTTTGAAAATAACTTTGAAAATAATAATTTCGTCTCTGACATTAATATAAACAAGTCGGAAATTGATTCAAAACGCATAAGAGAAAGCCATCAAAATATTAATCTCCGTTTACCCCACATTATTTTAAAACAACTTATTTATGGCAAACAATCAAATGAACAAATAATGGTTGGTAATAAAAAGTCTGAAATGTTAGTTGGTGATTTATTTTTTCAAAAATCAAACACTAACGATAACAAATCTAAATTTGATAATAGTATTTATGATTGTACACGTATGTCAAATAAATATGATCCACACGCCCTTATAGGTGAGGATATTAATTGGTCTGATATTGATAATTCAAAAACCCTGATTTACAAATACTTTGTAACTGGACAATCAGAATATTTAGACGATCATATCGAAGATGCACGTAAAACTAAAGAATCTTTGATTAAATCTGAAAATGACGATAATATTTATGGTGATTATGAAGATTTAGAGAAATTAAATAAAAAAGAATCATCATCATCAAAATGTAATACAGATGATGAAAGTGATGCATCGAACGATAGCAATGATGATTATAGCGATGATGATTTCGATTGTGATAAAAATAGCAATGATTATGTTGATGGCTATAGCAGTGAAGATGACATCGAAAACAGTAGTCAACAAGAAGATGAGATACATGAAAGTGATAAATCCAATGATAATGTTTTACAAAAAAAAATTGAAAAAAAAATGGAATTTGACTCAGAATATGACAATAAAAAAATAAATGGTACAATAAAATCTGATATTAATGGTGTCACTAAAACAAATGATGAAAGGTACACTGAACAGGAGGAAAAATATTTAAATGAACTAAAAAAGCAAGCACTTGAACAGAAAAATGTATTTTTTTATTTTTCAATTAGCACGCTTTTTATATCAGATTCGATGATTTTTACCAATTTTAGCTTGATGACAATGAATTTAAACATTTGCCAGTAGAGCAACGAGTTCTATATGAAGGCTACAGACCAGGTATGTACGTACGTATAGAAATTGGTGCAATAGAAAATGAATTTATAACTAATTTTGACGCCAAATATCCTCTTATTATTGGTGGTCTTATTGCTGGTGAAGATCAATTAGGATACTTAAATTTTCGTATTAAAAAACACAAATGGTATCAACGCATTCTTAAAAATAATGATCCAGTAATAGTTTCATTGGGATGGAGAAGGTTTCAAACGATTGCATCTTATTCAATGGAAGATCATAATAAACGTAAACGATATGTCAAATATACACCAGCACATATACATTGTTATGCTACGTGTTTTGGTCCTTTGACATTACCAGGTGTTGGTATGTTTACACTACAAGTACCTCCATACATAAGGAAAGTAATTGATTTTTTAAAATTTTATTTTAAATTATATTGAAATTAATTCAGCGAGAATTTCATTTAACAGCAACTGGTGTAACGATTGAGGTTGATCAAAGTCTATCAATAGTCAAAAAACTGAAACTAATAGGGACGCCATACAAAATATTTAAAAATACAGCATTCATAAAAGTAATTCTTTATTTTTTGTCGCGCTCCTATCTTTTGCGTTTATTTGTTCTTTGTTATATAAACTCTCTGCCCATCTACTTCCCATTCATATGCAATACTCTATTTTTTTAGTACTTAAGCTAACAAAATACTTTATTATACACTTAAAATGGTGTATGGAAGCTTAATACTTTTGATATAATCACATTTTAATAATTATCACTTTATTCTAATTATACAGTATAGATTTAGATGTGATTTTACTAGTAATTTCGTACTAGATACATCAAAATATTTTTAAATGATTATTTATATTAAATTCATTAGATATACAAATAGGGACG